>NC_089325.1:8252358-8404858 GCF_036669915.1 Pocillopora verrucosa
AAAAAAAATCGAAGAACGTGTTATGTACATTATGTTTGCGACAAATTTAATTTGCGTTAAAATATTGCACTCGCTCAATGGTTCACGTAGGTCAAACGTTTTGGAGTTTTAATTGCAGTTGAAGCCCAAATTATATCTAAGAATAACATCAATATTTCTTTCACGTCTCTTACAGTTTGCTATACTTCAATGGACCAAAACTATTTGACAATTGTCGCAGTTCCCGTTTAAATATGATGTGCAATTTACTGTAGATATTTGCCATAAATAATCCCCAAACATCACATGCGGATATTTTGACTAAAAGTAATGAACATTTATTTCGGCCTTTGTCCATTTCTGAACTCTATGAAGTGAGTTTTCAAGAGACGTTTGCCGCGATGTAGTTTGCGAAGCAAAAAGTTAGCCGTTCTGCTCCATGGTGGATGTCCTTCGTGATATCCTAGAAATTTCCCGTTTACAAAAACTGCGGAACAAACTAGAAACACCACCATTCTTGACATTGTTAATAGGATAAATCAAAGTTACCTTTCGCAACCTATGCATTGAGTTGAAAACGTTCTCCAAAGGAAAGATATTTTCTTGCAGGGGTTAAGGTTAATACTAACTTTATATAATTCATATAATGCTAAATGTTGAAGGTAAGAATATTCTCTGGGTTAAAAATCACCATTTTGTATCCTGAACTTTTGATTTATGACATTTGCAAATTAAACGAGAGAACGTTTTTCCTCAAGCAGTTTATTGATATCTCGGTTATATTTAAGCTTATAAATGCTTCTTAACTTTTTCAGTCAAGTGGGAATTGTGAAGCCATCCAGCAGAGCGGTTTGCAACAAACAAACAAAACATTTTCCAGAAGACTGAGCTTATCATGATAAACAACTATACGATGATGAATTTCAGTGATAGTGATTCACCATGCCCTAACGCTATTTCCATATTTTTCACGACATCTATGGTCTTGGTAAGCATGGTTGCTGTACTTGGAAATACTCTGGTGATCGTTTCAGTATGTAAAACTCGAAGCCTTAGGACAAGTACTAATTACTACTACGTCAACATGGCCATTTCTGATTTCCTCTCAAGCCTCACCATTTGGCCGCTTTATCTTACAGACGAGATCATAACAAGCAGAGGAAGTCTGCTTAAAGGGTCTCTGGCCACTGCTGGTTGCAAAGTGGGAGTATTTTTCAGAATGACGTCAGTTATTGTGTCAATACTGAGCCTGGTGTTGATCGCTGTGGATAGATTCATCGCTACCGTGTTCCCATTAAAATCAACGTTGGTCACTGGGAAAGTCAGAACATTTCTGCTGTTTGCGACATGGACGATATCAATGGCATACTGCTTCCCGATGCTGTATTATTCCAGAGCCGAAGACTTTGATCAAGAAACTTTTTGCAAATTTGCATGGAATAGCAATGCTCTCATGATATATTACATAACTGGTTTGGCGTTGTTTGAGATTGCACCGATCATTGCCATTGTCATTCTTTACTCGCGGGTTATGAGTGTTTTGTATAAAAGGATTAAACCAGGAACTGGTGCGAGAGACAGCAGTTCTTATCAAAATCGGAGAAATGAGCAAAACCGAAACATTTTGAAGATATTCAAATCAATCGTTGTTATGTTTTTCATTTCTTTTTCTTCCTTTTTCGTTTATTTGATTCTCAAGATGACATTTCCTGAACTTTTCGTCAAAGACAAATGCAAGTGGATTCTTGGGTTCGCTTATTTTGTGTTTCCGTCGCTCAGTTCAGTAATTAATCCAATTATTTTGTTTGCATTCAGCACGAATTTCCGTCAAGCCCTGTGTAGATTGTAGATGTTTTCTCTCGGGAGATTCTTTTTTTGTGGCAGAAAAGAGGAAAGTGAACGAGTTTTCCCGGCCCTTGATGCTTTGCTTTTAAGGATAAAGGAAAAGATTATGAGCGATTTTTGGATAGAGTAAGAAGAGGACGATGTTCGATTAGTACCGCGCTGACAAAACTAGATTTCAACGTCCACGCCGTTTCTGCTTACATTTGTAAACAGTGCCACGGTTGTCGAAAAAAAGAATCGACGGAAGGGGCTAACCAATAAAAAGTTATTATATATTTTCTTGCAGAAGAGTGACGTCAGGGAACATGATTAGTGTCAGCTTTGCGTAGACGTTGCCTCGCCTCCGTTTCACCTTAGGCGGGGGAAGGTTACGGCTACACGTAGGCTATGAGCTCAGTAACGTCATAGCTGACGGCGTTTATTTGTTTTGACTTAAACGTGACTGAGTAACCTACCCCTGTCATCAAAATGTTCCCTCTTCACAAAGCAGCCGTTAATGCTCACTTGATGTCATTTTTTTCCCACAGCACTATAACATGTACATCTTAGTGCAGTTTTCTAATTTATTTCACCTTTTTCTGATCCCAATGAGTTAAGAGTCGTTTGCGAAAAACAAAATCCTTCAAATACATACCTAATGAAATATAAAGTAAAAGTAAATTTATAGCGATGTCAATCATAGTAAACTATAAGGAGATTTGAAAAGAAGATTCTCAAAACAGGAAAACTGCCACTTAAAAACTCTAGCGACACATGCGTCACCTATAAATCTCAAAGGGGAAATGCAAGGAAAAAGCATATATCAGACCTGTTATGGTTTAAAATGACAGAACTAAAAATTATTCATAATGCGGACTCCCTGTCAATTTGTTTGTTCTTACTCGTGCATGACTAACATCAATGGATCCAATAACATACGTGAATTAGCTGACAGTTTCATTTATATTTCGAACCACATAGAGGTGTCAATATTCTCGTTCTTTTGCGCCTCAATTTTAGCGGATTGATATCAATACATCATTCCGTTAAGCTGTAAGTAAGCGGTAAGTAATTTAAGATATATTTTCTCTTTAAATCCGCGATTTTGTCTCCACGTTGCCGTTCTCCTACAGTTTATGCTCCAGCTCATAACTCCATTTTCTTTTCCAATTTTTGTTTATAAGAAACTCATGGGTTTCAATTTTTTCCTTGTTGACACACCATAGTGAAATATAGATGCTTAGAAAATTGTCCGCTAAAAATCTGAGCGGGTACATTGGGTGTAAAACTGAAAATTCAATATTTCCTCTCAACCTAAAAAAAAAAAGGTCCAGCTTAAAAAAAGCTTCAATTAAATAACATTTCATTTTTTCCTTTTTAGACGAAGGCAGTCACAAACGCAAAAAGAAAACATGGAGAAAGCCATTCTTTAGGATGTTAGAGAACGCAAACGTGACCTGACAATCTAACCCTAATTAATGCAATATTGCTACTGTGCCAATTGTTCGTTAGGGTTCTTTTGTTCACGAAATATCTCGGCGTTATAACTGAGGTAAGATTTCTTCACACCTTTTATAGCCTTATCCCGTGTGTAAAATCAATACGTAACAGAAGTTGATCCTTGGAATGTTATCATTTTTAAGCGAATAGAAAAAAAATCGAAGAACTTATTATCTCCATTATGTTTGCGACAAATTTAATTTGCGTTAAAATATTGCACTCGTTCAATGCAGGGTTCATGTAGCTTGAACGTTTTGGAGTTTTAATTGCAGTTGAAGCCAAAATTATATCTAAAAATAACATCAATATTTCTTTCACGTTTCTTACAGTTTGCTATGGTTCAATGGCCCAAAACTATTTGACAATGTCGATCTGCTCGTTATCTCGCAATGGTCATTAAAACTCATTCGCAAGTTTGTCGCAGTTCCCGTTCAAATATATTGTGCAATTTACTGTGGATATTTGCCATAAATAATCCCCAAACATAACATGCGGATATGGTGACCATAATTAATGAACATTTATTTCGGCCTTTATTATTTTGTCCATTTCTGAAGTCCGTGAAGTAAGTTTTCAAGAAACGTTTGCCGCGATGTAGTTTGCGAAGCAGAAAGTTAGCCGTTCTGCTCCATGGTGAACGTCCTTCGTGATGTCCTAGAAATTTCCCGTATACAAAAACTGCGGAAAGAACTGGAAACACCACGATTCTCTACATTGCTTTTAGAAGGAATCAAGGTTACCTTTCGCAGATTAATCGTTTTGTTGAAAACCTCCTCTAACAGAAATATATTTTCTTGCAGGTGTAGGCATGGACTGCCATTTTACTATTCATGTAATGCTTAATGTTGGGTTAAAAATCCCAATTTTATCTCCTGAACTTTTGATTTATGACATTTACAAATTACAACGAGAAAAAGTTTTTTTTTCAAGCAGCTTATTGATATCTCGGTTATATTTAAGCTTATAAATGCGTCCTAACTTTTTCAGTCAAGTGGGACTAATTTTGAAGCCATCCAACAGAGCGGTTTACAACAAACAAACAAAACATTTTCCAGAAGACTGAGCTTATCATGATAAACAACTACAGCCATACGATGATGAATTTCAGTGATAGTGATTCACAATGCCCTGACGCTATTTCTATATTTTTCACAACATCTACGGCTTTCCTAAGCATGGTTGCTGTACTTGGAAATATTCTGGTGATCGTTGCAGTGTACAAAACTCGAAACCTTAGGACAAGTACTAATTACTACTACGTCAACATGGCCATTTCTGATTTTCTCTCAAGCCTCACCATTTGGCCGCTTTATCTTTCAAACGAGATCATAACGAGCAGAGGAAGTCTGTTTAAAGGGTCTCTGGCCACTGCTGGTTGCAAAGTGGGAGTATTTTTCAGAATGACGTCAGTTATTGTGTCAATACTGAGCCTGGTGTTGATCGCTGTGGATAGATTCATCGCTACCGTGTTCCCATTAAAATCAACGTTGGTCACTGGGAAAGTCAGAACATTTCTGCTGTTTGCGACATGGACGATATCAATGGCATACTGCTTCCCGATGCTGTATTATTCCAGAGCCGAAGACTTTGGTCAAGAAACTTATTGCAAATTTGCATGGAATAGCAGTGCTCTCATGATATATTACATTACTGGTTTGGCGTTGTTTGAGATCGCACCGATTATTGCCATTGTCATTCTTTACTCGCGGGTTATGAGTGTTTTGCAAAAAAGGATTAAACCAGGAACTGGTGCGAGAAACAGCAGTTCTTATCAAAATCGGAGAAATGAGCAAAACCGAAACATTTTGAAGATATTCAAATCAATCGTTGTTATGTTTTTCATTTCTTTTTCTTTCTTTTTCGTTTATTTGATTCTTAAGATGACATTTCCTGAACTTTTCGTCAAAGACAAATGTAAGTGGATTCTTGGGTTCGCTTATTTTGTGTTTCCGTCGCTCAGTTCAGTAATTAATCCAATTATTTTATTTGCATTCAGCACGAATTTCCGTCAAGCCCTGCGTAAATTGTGGATGTTTTCTCTCGGGAGATTCTTCTGTGGCAGAAAAGAGAAAAGTGAACTAGTTGAAGCTGGTGGCCTTCCAGCAGAAGAAACTGGATTTAAGTCAATGGCGCACTGAATATATATGAACGAGGGATTTAATTACAGCGATACAGTTTGCAGATTTGTTTAAAACATTATGTCATGAATTTACTTTTGATTTCCTATGGGGATATTTAAAAATTAAGTTGAGTAATATTCTTAAGACACCGTGGTCCGCGTTTTATCATTTAATTTTAGCACAGCTTCTTGAATAAAGTTGTCTATTATTTTTCCTTAGACAGAGTCTTGAAAAAGATCACGTTTGCTTTTAAGTAATGTACTGTGTCCAGGACTTATCATACATGGAATATCTCACACACACTTCCAAATTATGTAATGATAATTTCCCTTTGTCTAAATTACGCTTTTGGCTGACACTTCTAAATCACACAATATTTAAGAGCACTTTTTGGTTTTATAAAACTAAAACCAAAGTAATCCCGACGGCCAAAATCAGAAGGAAAAAAAATACCCCTAAGAGCCAATGAGAACTCAAAGTAAAAACTACCAAACTATCTGCAGCGGGAGAACGTGGGCGATCAATTCATGATTGGTTTTAGTTTTGTATCTGATTAGTTGAGAAGGTGGTGCAAGTTTTCTGGATCAATCACAGAGTGAAGAAAAGCATAACCTACACAATCTCGGATTACTCACGACACTCAATTGAACATTGTTCCTTGCTTCTAGCGTACAACTCCAAATCACACAGACTTAAATTGTACTTTGACACACCCTCCAAGTTGCATTAGAGCTCTTCCTTGTGGAACACACTCGAAATTACATTAAGGTTCCCTTATGCTTTAGGCAAACACTCCCAAGTCATATCGCTCTTCATGAGAGACACTTCTACATCACACAAGATATTATACTAGAGTACACACTTTAGAATCACACAAGAGATTTTGCTCCTAGCAGACTCTTTCACACAATCACACAAGAGTCTGTTGTTTGAACGGCGGAGTTTGACCGAAAATTCTCTCTGATTGAGAATTTTCAATGAATCATCATGGAGTTTCCTAAAGTTCATCATGAACCATGGCCAGCTTGAGGTCTTTGGCTATGTTAACAAAACCACCAATGCATTCATTCATTTTCATTTTCAGCCTTTTGTCTTTCTTGACGTCATTCATGTGAAGTACACAAATGGTGAGGTCATCGTAGAATCGGAAATAAAGCGATTTTGTCGTCAAGTCTTTGACAACAGACCAAACAGTGTAATCAAAGGACGTTCCGCGGGGTATATCAACGGTATTCAAGATGCGAAAAGCCTTGATAACTGCGTCTTTGCCTGTCTGGACTTGATCGGAAAAATGAGCCATGACAGCCGCGCGTACAAATCTTGATGGCGGTGTGAAGTCACCGGGTATTCCTAGGAGTCCACTTCCTTGGCCAGTAGCTTCGAACGTCATTTTGCCCAACACCAGAGAATCATGGGCCGATTTGGAAAGTTCAACATAATTGCGGACGTTCATTAGATGGAAATCATAGGGCGGGGAGTTGGTTAAGATGCCGAGAGTGTTGTCGAATACCATTCTCCCCTGTTCAGTAAACTCAATAACGATAGCATCCCCAGAAGCGTCCACGATGGAATAGTGAAGCTGAAGGATTTTCTTAACCTTTTCAGGAAGGTTAAACTCAAACACCAGAGGGAAAGTGTCCTTCTTCAAAGCATCCCTTAATTCCTGAACTGTCCCAAAGTTTCCAAGAATCCACAATGGAAGCTGCAAAGAAGACACCGCCATGTGGCATTTTTCGACCGGTATTTTCTGGAAATGGGCGAAGCCAACGAAGAGGTTTGCAGCAACAGAAAGACCAGCTTCATTAAAACCATCGGTAGCTACGGGCAAGTCCAAAGCGTTGACGTATGCAATGCTATATTTATTTTTCCACTGTAGAAGCGATTGGGAATTAACGAAGCATTCTTTCTTAGGAATCGCTATATGAGGATACTGCTCAGGTTCTACAACGAGATCATACCCTACATCGAAGAACTCCATACTCCGACCGACGACCACCGAGTTATCTTCGGAAGTCAAGCGGAATTCGGTACAAGCGTTTGTAACGAAAAGCCTGTTGAAGTCCTAAATGTAATAACTGTCCTAAATGTAATAAAGTCCTAAATGTAATAACATTTGGTCCTAAATGTAATAAAGCCCTAAATGTAATAACGTTCGGTCCTAAATGTAATAAGCCTCGTATGCAATCGTTTAACTGCGCTAACATTGAGATGTTAAAGTGACGGCTGTTGCACCAAAGAATCCTCTGACCAATATTTATGGCATATTGCGGGCTCACTGATATTAATCAGCGGCTTTTTATTTGTTAAAGACGTAGGTTGAGAAGCATTGGCTACAAAACCTTATTCTAATACTGATGTGCTTTTGGCATCAAATTGACGGACGCAGAAGCTCTCTCTATATCATTGGCTCAGACTCTTAAGTGTAACAGATTTTGACGAAATACTTCTGTCCTCAGTGCTGAAGTTAACACTTGATGAACCAAATTACAAGGAAAAAGAAGTCCACCGACTTATACGTTAGACAAATTTTGGGCTCAGAAGGGCTCTTTTTGTACTGTCTTCCCTTGCCAGATTTGTACGTGTTTGCATAAAATATATTCATATGCGTTATTGACCGAACGTGAGGTCAAAATGGCTATATATTGGCCGAGTTCTTTTTTTTTTTGCGTTTTTATGGACTGAGACGAAGTCACGGTCCATAAAAAAGTAGGAAAAGAACGAGGCTAATATCCAGTAATCTTGACCATACAAGAGAGTTTATATTCTCTTGGCTTAATCATTAAAGGATTCATTGTATAGCAAAAGATTTCGCTTTGATAAGAATCAAGAATGGCCTGTTTATTTCGAGAGCCGATAGTGAAAGCCAACTGTGTTTGCAGCACAATAAACCCGAGAGGGTCGTTTATTTTTTCTATGTATATATGAAAACATTGTCCAAAAGTTACGAACTTTGTAAGTTTTCTTGCGGGGGATCCCGAACGGGCGAGGGTGGGCCCATCATGCCCGCTCAGGTAGCCAATCAGAACACAGGATTCACTTCATCTTGCCCGCGTGCGCTGCTAGCTATATAATAATGTGACTTGCAGAGCAAGATATCGACTGACCAATGATATGTTATCCCATTTCACGATCACAGGTCTCGACATGTTGCCTTTTTTCCACGCAAGAGTCAAATTGAACCATTGAGCTACACCATTCAACACATGATGGTCTGTTGGCGGTCTAATGAACCATTCATTTTTTTCCTTTAGCCCCTTATGACGGGTTCATCAGTTCCCGAACCGAAATATTAGGAAAACATACATTTTAAAGTTGATCTCAAGTTTATATTTCATTTTTTGTCTTCACCTCTTCTCCCCGCCGTGAGGGGAGAAAATGAATAGATAAATAGATAAATGAAAAAACAAAGCTCAACAGTTTTCACTTATAGTCATATGGTACATGAACTGATTACTGAGGTGGAGTAAAGCCATAGAGGGCTGGAAATGCAACACTCCAGGTTCAAAATTGAATAAATCAGGATAGTCATTCTTAAAAATGAACTCAAATGCTTCATTAGAATCAATTGACACTGAATAACATTGATGTGCAAAATTTCAATAACGCTACTGATAGTAATAATTTTCTTTTGGATTAACATGTGACACAGCGAAATCATTCAAACTGCTCTAAAATGGTGCATCACTTCTAAAGACTTTAACACGAACGATAACATCAACAATAGCATGCTAGTTCATCATCAATTGTAGTAAATTTCTTTTCCAAAAAGTCTTAATGGTTACGTACCAATCGATTCTATCCTATTGAGCTTCCAGCCAAGCACTAGCCCACTTTGGGCTGGAAATGATTTTCTTCAACTCGATCAATAAACCGCTATAAGGACCATACTTTGACTGCTGATATTTCTTATGTCTAGCAAGTAAAAAGACGCTGATTGACATCAGCGAGCCCATAATATGACATGTATACTGGTCAGCGGTTTTTTTTGAGCAACAGCTGTCACTAACATATCAATGTGGATGTCCGCCATAACAACAATGCACTGCAGGAGTTAAACGATTGCATAAGAGGCTTATTACATTTAGGACTACATGTTATTACATTTAGGACTTTATTACATTTAGGACCAAATGTTATTACATTTAGGACTTTATTACATTTAGGACAGTTATTACATTTAGGACTTCAACAAAGCCTTAGCAGCAGCACGAGGACCATGGAAAGAACCTTCATCATCACAGCTCGCAAGAGGAGATCTAAACCAACAATTAAACCACATATAATGTAGTTCTACATAAATTTTTATAGGAAATTGCTGTCAGGTTTTGCAAAGAGGAATTTTAATCACGGGCTCCCTAACGTCGACACTTAAACGCTACTTTTTACAAGGTTGTGTTTTTTAACTTTTGAATAGACTTTACGGTAAAACTTTCCATTACTAATGATAGGGTGAAATGTTTTCACACACACTTTATTCAAACAATTTTATTTACGTCTCCTCTCGGCTTAATTACCAATTGGCTTGTTCGTGTTGTTTCTTCATTTGTTTCTAATTGTTTAACCTCCTTGGATGTTTTTGCTGCCGTTTGAAGATTAAACGACTTAAGTTGATTAAGTAGATACCTCGTTTCCTTTCTTTTGAAGACTTTTAAAATAGAAATTTAAGTATTCTTCTGATGACGACAAGCAAAGTAACGAGAAACTTTTTCATAAACAGGAAGTTTTAAGGCCCTGAGTTGTGATTTATTAGATGACGCAGATCGACGTACTTAAGGTAAAAAGGTTGGCAGGGCTTAGCCGCAATGAATTATCATATGGAAAATCAAGTTGGTTTTGTCTATTAAAGTTTACTCTCTCAAGTTTGAGGCGCTTCGAAATTTTCAAAAGTAATTACTCAAGGCTTTTGTTTGAATCTCTTACATTTCTTCCACTAGGTAGAGAGACCCGGCTTTTGGGAACTTTAGTATTCTGTCTTAAAACTTTGCGAAGTCAGTTCAATGCAAAAACTGGTCTCACTTCATTGAACCACCATGGCTCTTGTACTGGAAATGCATTAACCTTATACTAAGGATGTGGATCATAGAAGACACTGAGTCATCGGAACTGACAAATAAATCCTTCAGGTTAATAAACATGTTAAATTGCTTAGTTTCTCTGGCTTTTCGTCAACTTTTTGAATTGATTTCAGTCAGTGTTATGGGCATTATTCAGTAGAACTGCTGTTAAAACTAATGCGGTTTATATTTGCCTACTGTTGTTTTTCCCGTTCAAGCAAATCTGTCTTTACAGTAATAAAATTGTTCCAACATTACACAGGAAGTTAATTCTCAGCATCCCTCAAGCGATCCTTGGTAAAAGACCTTTTTCACCTAAACGAAGACAGAGTATTAATTTCTTTCTTCTACCCCACCGTTGAGCTACGTTTTCACGGGCATGCGGCCCATTGTAAGAGAGACTTGTTCGCGAGACATCTCTCTATACCAAAGGCATTGGTCTTTCCAAGGAACACGACGCGGCGAGTGAAAACTAGACTACTAACACCTACAGAAGACCAGTGGTGAATACTTTGTTAGAAGAAATATAACTTTGAGTCCTGCGAGTTTTGGAGAAATAGTCCACTACGATGTGTCGATTTTGCGCATTGAACTGATTTTGCAATTTGAATGGCGTCAAAGAAATCTCTAGAACTTCCGTTTTATATTTCAACGCACTCAAACTTGCGTAATGCTCTCTGCGTATGATCATGCAGTTCAACATTGTGCCTATTATCAAAGTCACAGAAATTAATAACACCCTATTACTCTGTCACATTGGCTCGGTATTTAAACTTATCAGTGTATCTGATTTCCACTACTCTACGTTCCTTTCTCTACTAGAATGAACCAACTTCAGCACTACAACGCTAAATTAATGTCGGTAAAATGATATTCATGTCGATGAACCAAGTCATTCCAGTTTGGTTTAAACCCTATACTCATGTAAATACTTTCTTTAGTCTAGTGAATTTGCATATACAGCTGATATAACCATGTCACAGTATTTGGTAGTATTTGATAATATTCCCCTTTAAGCCAGGGGTCGTGACGCTATTACGCTGCGCACAATAAACTCACATAATATCAAGAATCACTTTTTTTAAACAGTCAACTCTTAGTTGTTTGTGTTTAACCTTTATGACGACAGTCGAAGGATCGCAGGTGTGGTGTCGATATTTTTTGTGTTTAGGCCTCCGTTCAGACCAAGAAATGGATAATTCTAGTCGCTATGTTCTCGAGAATCAGTCCACTTGTTCTCCCATCGTTTCTGCTTTGATCACAACAGCTATTTCTGTTGTTAGCATTTTTTCGTTGGTCGGCAATATTTTGGTGACTGCAGTTTTTCTTACCAACAAAACCCTTAGGACAAGTACAAATTATTTCATTGTTAACATGG
This sequence comes from Pocillopora verrucosa, assembly GCF_036669915.1. Taxonomy (NCBI): domain Eukaryota; kingdom Metazoa; phylum Cnidaria; class Anthozoa; order Scleractinia; family Pocilloporidae; genus Pocillopora; species Pocillopora verrucosa. The sequence continues at coordinate 8,264,214 of NC_089325.1, forward strand.
CCGTTGGGGATCTATTGTCCGCTGTGAGCACATGGCCGCTGTACGCCACTGAGGGGATGCTGTCAGGAAAACATTTGATCGATGATCCAGTAGCCACAGCTGTTTGTAAAATAAGTCTGTATTTCAGAGGCGTGTCACAGGTTATTTCAGTTTTCAGCTTAGTCGGTATAGTCGTGGAGAGGTTCGTTGCTGTAGTTCATCCACTTAAGGCTAAAGTTCTGATGGAAAAGACTCGACCCCGAGCTGTTTCATTGGCACTGACTTGGATCATCCCATTACTACTAGCTGTACCATACCTCAGATTCTTACGGATCGTTAGGCTTAATGAGAATCAACCACTCTGCTCGCTTTCGTGGGAAGCGGAGAACCGCTATGTATTCTATGCTATTGGATTTGTTATGTTCTACTGTACCCCCCTGGTTTTGATCATCATTCTTTATACCAAGATCATAAAAAGTTTGAAGCGATCAAGACGTGTCACTGATGAGCAGGACCAAGCGCTGAATAAGATAAGAACAAGAAATCACAAACAAAACCAGAATATTATGAAGGTCTTTGCATCAATTGTCGTGGTCTTTTTCGTCTGCTGGACTTCAATTGTTGTATATCTAATATTACTTGAAGCAGTTTACCCATCACAAGACAGAGACTCTTGTTTGCTTGTACTAGGTTTGTTATTTTACATATTGCCATCTTTACCAGCGGCAATCAACCCCATAATACTTTTCGTGTCGAGCACAAATTTCCTTACTGCTCTGAAAGATATGTTCAATCGTTTTTCGTGTATAAAGTTGTGGACGAGAGGCTCTCATTGAACTTAATTTCATGATGAACAAGGTGTGAGGATTGTACTTTTCAAATCAAATCAAATTTGAACGAAAGCTTCTAAATAAAATAGACAGGACATTTAAATTACATTAATACGAAAATTCTCTCGGCCATAAGCAGGAGAGTGACTTTTCTTTACCTTAATAAAGGCGGACTGAAATACTTCACGCAATATCCACAAATATTTCCCGCCCACAAAGCATTTCACGTGTTTGTACAAAAATACGAAAAAAATAACAAAAAGCTTTGTCCGAGTTTGGCTTTCTGAATTTTACAATTTTATTTAACGTCATCTCATCTCTAGAGTCATCACCAGAACGTGCGATTTTGTTTGCCATTTGTACATATAGAAATGAGCTTGAAATGAAGCCTTTGATGTGAAAATGTAAAAAAAAAAATTGATGGGGTTAACTTGATTACTTCAACGACATATCACATGAGCACGGTTATTTCCATCATTTAATGAGTTGTAACGGCGCTGAGAGGTTGTAGTTTTTCAGTTCAATATTTCAAATGACATAATATAAACTGAAGATCATGTTTAAGCCTCGAACTCCGCTACTTTTGCGCTTCGCACGAAAGATGAAAACGTGTCAGTTTGTCATAACACCATTAGCAGACATATCTCGATAATATCAAATCGGTGGCCAGAGACCGCTTTTCACAGTAGTGACATATTCGAATAGCTTGAAAGATAAGTTCAATATACGTACTAGCAAATATTTACGGGAAGTTGCATCACAGGTATTAACAACAACACGTCAGTTTAGGAACTGAGTCACGTTATCGCGTACGTGCCGGCTTTTTCGCTAAGAAGTTATTTTATTATTAAAATAATTCTTCTTCAGGAAAATTGGGCAAAGCTGGAATGTAATCCTAAACGCCTGGAATTAGGATACCCGTTCAGATGGTAATTTTTTGTCATGGTTATATGACAATTTGTGTAGGATGCTGTGAAGAGGAAATTTTAGCCCATCATTAATACTGAGAAGCGGAAATTCTTGGTTTATTTCTTGTGTGCATATCTGCAAATTCAAATAAAATTTTAACAAAAATTGAAGATTTTATCCATTCCAGTCAAAATATACATATATTCAAAACCGTTGCCATTTGAAAATACATCATGCAAAAATAAAACCTTCTTATAAAACTTTTCTTATAAAAAAGCGTCTCTTTTTCATAAGAAAAGTAAAGGAATATACGTAAATATATATATTTAATATATATTTTCAAATTTACAACATTCTTGAAAACAGGTGTATATATTTTTGTCTTCACAATTGTTACTTCTGTTTGATCAACTTCAAAACAGCCCACCTGCCATGTAAGCAGAAAAAACAAGTATGGCAATGAATCAGCAATTTCTTGGTTGTCACGACCGACCCACATGAATTAAAAACTACGCTTTAAGCTTGAGATTTCAAGCGCATGATAGTTGACGAAGGCGAAGCTCGAATAAAGTATCACGCACAGAAATCGAGAGCGAATAATCGAATTTTTCCTGAATAATTCTTCTAGGTGTTGAAAACCTAACATGACAATATCATGTTTTTATTTTATTTTGTTGACAACCACACAATGTTAGGTAACTTACTTTATTCAAATATTTAACTCGAAATAGCTGGCAAATAGCCAATCAGATTGCAGCATTTTTGGTAGAAAGCGAAGTAGAGCACAAGAACACGACATGCAATGTTCAAAAATACTCACGAACATTCTACGCATGCCCTACTTTGGTACAAAAGAAGGGTTTTAAGTTATACCTTTTACCAAGGTTTAGCTATGTGACTTAAACTTTTGGGGCTTCCGTTTTCAAGTGAATTAGTGATAAGTCACGTTTCTAGAGTGGGCGTGAATATTGTTATTCGTACAGATGTCTTGAGCGTCGAGATATTCTTGAAGCTTAAGTCCATATGTCATTGCAAAAATAAAATTATAACGATAAACAGACCGAAGATGGTTTAACTTGAATAATTTACCCATTTATAACAAAAGATTAGGATGTTTGGGGAGTATTTTTCTAAACATCAGCCCTGCATAAACACATTTCATGAGATGGATATTTCAAGTAAGAGCGTTTTTTAAATAACATCATGTCAGTGTTGAACTCCAAACACTGCTGGCAGGCGAAAAAAGTGAAATATGAAAATTCAGGCAAGGTATATCATAGGAACGTTTTATTTCATTTAGATCAGTATTCCGTGAATTTTATTCAACAGAAGTCTATATTCAAATGTTGTTAACTTGGTTTACAATGTTCAGTTTGATGGTACGTGAATATAAATAATCTCCTCGAGTTTTATCAGCTGTCAAACAGGAAACTTTTTTTTGTTTATTTTAGACGAACTTTGCCTTTTTTCTCGCGTATTTTGATTTTACTAAATTTTCATCGAAAGGTCGCAAACAACTGTAATTTGAGAAATTTGGGCAAACCTGAATATCAACGAAACATCTTAAAGCACTCTCTATTTTCCGCATGGAGTTTTATCACAACTGTCAACAGCAATGTGTCTTTCACTTTCAACCCATTCCAATTCTTTTTTAAGTCCCAAATTTTCAGCCATATTTTTAAAGAGACCTACTTCTCTAGAAAATGGTGTAGGCGCAAGAATTTGGATTATCATTTTTTGTTAGTGTTGGTGTTTCATAGTTTCGTGTTAGGTGTTTATTTTCTCGTCTTCCATTAGTGTCCTTTGTCAGTTACCAGTTTTGTACTTGTTATATTTATTTGCATATCGTATATATATTGGTTGCGCGTAATTTATTTGGTTAGTTGTCTAGTTTGCGAAAATTGTCGTTACATACCTAGCTCTGGGTTTCATGTTTTCGTCTTTGGTTTGGTCACATTCGTCTTGTAAGTATCCTTGTTTATTTCGCTTTGTCGTTTTCCAGTACTTTCACTCATACGATGTAAGTTACTTTATGCTCATTCGCGTGATTGTAATTTTGTCATTTTCAGTTACCGTATTCAACAATGTGTCAAGTTTGTTCTAGTAAAGTTTGAGATACGAGTGATTAGCGTTTGCGGCTATAAATGGAGCTAAAATTTAGGGTTATTTTTAACCCTTGGTCAGTGCCGATGTGAAGTTTTGGTTACATGTTTAGATTATGTATTTTTTGTCATGGCAATAACAGTTTAATTGCGTCATCTCTGGAGTCATGAGAATGACTGCGACGGCTTTGATCATGCAAACGTAATCAATCAGTTTTTCATGATTGCCGTGAGTGAGAATGAGTTTGACTCTCTTGTTAAAAAGATGCTGTTAAAACGCTGGTTAGCCTCAAGTAACGTTGCGCCAAGGTCTTTGTTTAATGCCTTGTGGTATAAATTTCTTCAACCCTACTGGGTCTCCTGGCTGTCTTAGAATAAACATCATTCTCTTAAAAATGGCGTCATATGACACTGATACGTCGAGTTTTTAATATAAGTTTAGTATTTTGATACTTAAGAATTTAAAAAGCTTAATATTACATGGTTAAGTTGGACCTATTATAAATGTTAATTCGCACAACCCCGTCAGCAACGCCCAATCACTGTTATTTTAACTGTTTTATTCGATCCGTGAACAACTTCCTAAATCGCTTCCACTAGAGCGACGATAATCAGAGAACTAATCAACAATATTGGGGCATGGTGTATAATGCCTTGGGAGCCGGCCTTCAATAGTGCAGCTGGACGCGCGTTCCTCCGCCCGACCAGTCGGGGAGAGGTTTGCTGAGGGTCTGGCACTAATAATCATTATCAGCGCCAGACCTCTCGCCTGCTCGCGTCGCTCCAGGTCTCTCACTTTCCCGCGGGCAAAAAAACGCTCGTGCCGAAGAATTAAAAATGTGGGCCTGTTCGCAAGCTAGTTAAGTAGTTGATCCCTTGAACTTGGAGCAAACTTAGGACTTTGTCCACCAGAATTTTAGAGCTAATCCATACTAGATATTAAAAATCACTACAACTCCAAGAAACTGAATTTTGGACTAAACGAGCTGAGAAGACGGCTACTGTCACTTGGTCATTTTAGTTGTGGCTAACCGTGATCTCAACAGATTTCATGCTCGTCTTTTCAAATACCCTTAGCACACACTGGTAGACTCCACTGTCCTCCATTTGAGCGTTCGTAATCCTGAGGATAGCTAGATAGATTTTGGCCTCACAAGCGTATGTTCCCTGATCTTTTAGACTTAAATTTAGAAGTGTAAATACTTGACCCTTTAACAAAACCTTCTTTGCGTCGATATTTCGCTCCCTGAAAGGTGCCAGGGGATGGTGTCTGTGATAGAGTGATACTGTAGCATTTCGGTCGTTAGTGGAACAGTTTAATGTCAAACTATGGGCCTGGTATCCGTGCAAAATCACGTCTGGTTTAACGAGGAAAGATAATGGTTCTGCGAAAAAGTTGACAATAAACAAAAATTGATTTGTAAATATCAACGGTCTATACTTGTAAGAGTAAGGGAAAGCCCTCGAAAAATTCATGCTGCTCTTGTTGTACACTAAGTGGTGTTTCAGGCCTCAAAACAAAGTGATTTGGCGATCCACCTGCCAGAATAAATAAATTAATATTAAAGGTCCATGCTCGTAAAAATAAAGGAAAAGCCCTTGCAAATTTCAAATGATAAGCGTAAGTAGACTGTCCCGTTGATGGTTCAGGCTTTGCGGTGGCTTTGTAGTCTCATACAACTGAGCTGCGTTAAAAAAAAACTATGGGACCAAAACAACACTACCATCGTAACGGTAAAGCTTGTTACGATTATCGAACCTTATCATGGAAGGAAAAAAGTCATCGGAAAGTTGAGGTTATGTTTAATTCTGAATAAACTGGCTTTAATCTTGTAAATTACCTTACCTCGAATAGAAATCAAATATCCTCTACCAGGTGGCCATCGAATGTTCCAACCACCCCGATTATTCGCCTGGCAGGACTATATTCCAGCATCTCTGCGTTCAACATTTAGTAAAGTAAAAACCTTTCCTTTCCTCGAGAGTTTGTTTTATTTAAGGTCCAGCTCATGGAATGAAGCAAGCGGATGATGTTTGTATAGGAGAGATACTGTTGCTTCCTGATCATTTGTAGAACAGTTAATGACTAAATTCTGGCCCAGATATCCTCGTATGATAACCGGTGGCTGGTTTAGAAAGTTTAGCGGTTCTGTTGGAAAAACCAAGACACACACAGAAATTGGAAAGTTACAACGGATTATCACTGGCAATCAAGACTGAAGCTGGAGCTATCAATGGTGGTTTTGCTGGCATCTAATACGATTATATTACCCATTTATTGCCCTTCAAGGCTGCCAAGAAAATATTTTTTATCTGAGACACGTGTAAATTTGTTATAGATTGTTTTACAACTAGAGGAGTTGCAATTGTAGGTCCTTTTTTTCTTCTGCTCATGCTGGCATGTAAGACGCCTAAATTTGCATAGAGACAGAGACTTCAACTTATCGTCTGTCTGTAACCCTCTAACATGCACATGTCTGTATCGCAAACAAACATTCCATCGCGTGGACTTACTTCTTACACTCCTTGGTCAATTAACTCGTCTTTGCAGTCTCGTAAATTATTGTACTCAAATTTCCTTTAGTACCAAGAACAAAAAAATTAAGTTTACTTCACCTTCATTAAGAATCAAATATCCTGTACCCGGTGGCCACCGAATCTTGTCATTTGCTTCATTTTTTCAGTGCCTCGCATGCGTAGAACCCAGAATCTCTTAAACCGACATTGAGAAGTTCGAATGCCTGTCCTTTCTTTAAAAGTTTTTTTTCTTCCAGCTTTAGTTCGACAAAGGCCACAAACGGATGGCGCCTGTAAAGAAGGGACACTGTAGCATCTTGGTCATTGGTGGAGCAATTTATAAGTATCTTTTGGCCCAGGTATCCCATTAAGATATTCTGTGGTTTCTTAACAAAAGCCAAGGGTACTGTCAAGAAAAACAAGTGAAGTATATCAGCAAATATAAGAAGAATTCTGATGAATTTTGAGTAACTTTCTTAGAATTAAGGATCATATGAAAAGACAAATTTCTTACCACTTCGAACAAGTTTGATGACATGAAAATCCCTTCCTAGTTTATTAGACGCCAGACACCTGAAGCTCGCAGTTGGCTGAATGCCTTGAACGTTTACCACACTCTTCTTTGTCGGTGTGTTTGGAGGAGTCATTATTAGACTCTCAGGGACGGGCATCCACTGACTTTCAACTGGGTCACAAGAGCTCGTGTTGAAAGTGAAACAATCCGTGTTTTGGTATTCCCACTTGAATGTTGGCAGAGAATTGCCTTTGTTCACCACACGAGACACTTTCGACCCTTTGCCGTTACTACTGAGCACCTTGTCGGGCTTTTGTATTAATCGGGGGGAGCTGAAGAAGATAATTAACCTGCATTGGTCTAGTTTTAGAAGATAAAAGACTTACCCATAATGCAGGTATAAGGGTAAAGGATAGCAAAATTATCCGATGGGGACTACGTTAGAAATTGCATTTGCATCAACATTGTCAAACCGAAAAAAATGTGCAATGAAGAAATAAACGTGTGCACATAAAACAAACATGATTTTTGCCAACCCTCCAGATCATTGAGTCAAAGACCTGGGTGTCAGGTAACAAAATTTTGAGTACGAATACAAAAGTTAAATACTGCTTTCAGTTTATACATACCTAGGACGTTCAGATCAATGATTAGTTTTACAGGTTGGGCGTGACCGTTTGTTGCAATACATTCAAACTCTCCTTGATCTCTCGAGTATAATGCACTTCGTATTTTAAGAACTTTTATAGTCCTAGCGCTCTTTCCTCCAAACTTGTGTTCTTTAATTTCTTCATAAACTTCATACGGAATTCTCTGGCATCTGACGTCATTCAACTCGGAGCACTTCATTGTGGGCAACTTCTTGCCATTTCTGTACCAGTCTACGTCAGGTTTGTGGATTGCTGTTGCTATGCATTTGATGACTTTTATCGAGCCTTCTCTTACGGTTTTTTCTTTGACAATAGGTTGCAGTTCATCTGTTGAAATGATAGAGTAATTATTTATTGCACTTACTGCTAATAATCATTACACGAATTTGTTTTCATGCGAGTTATTTTTCATTGGTCCAAAACAGAAACGACCACAATTAAATACATATAGCAATGTTTTGACAACCCTTTTTTTAAATTCCGCTTCTAAATAGCTTTTCATCGATCTCTATGTTCCCTTAGGGTATTTAAATGTGGTTTTATTGAAAAGGAATATAGATCTTTAAAAACGAATTTTGCAACACCCTCTCCATGACAACTAAGAGGTGTCCCCGTTTTTCTTTTTCTAATCTCACGCTGCTTGCCGCGGTTGGCAAACTTGTGAGAACTCAAAGAAATTTACATTTCAAACCTCGGTGCTGGACATCTGGTGCTGTTGTTATAACCGGAGGAGCTTTAACGTCTGGATCTGGTTCCGTTTTAAAGTCTGAGGTTGCCTCTGGGAAAACAGTGATTTCTTGAGTTGGGGTGTGCGGAAGTTCCGTAGCGTCCGATGTTGTTATGACTTCTCGTATTGCTGTGGTGAATTGATTTGCCACAGTCACAATCTCAGTATTTGTGGCTTCTACTGTTGATGCAGTATCTTTCGCGGCTGTAGAATACTCTATCAGTACTCAGGGAGGGGTGGCAGGCAAACTGTTGTTACTGAGGGAGGGCAGAATTGGGCTCCAATGGAGGGGTGAAAGACGAACTATTAATACTCAGGGAGGGGTGGGAGGTGGCTGTATTAGTAAATGCTTCTAATAAATGTAGTTTTTAATGGTTTATTCAAATTGTTTTGAGCGCTTTTTTTATTTCAAAATTTCTGCGTTGGGTCGTAGCGTTTCTTTATTTTTTTTGTCATGCGAATGCGAAACTGGCACCTAGACACTGGACTAAAATTGTTCTTAAAAATATCGCCAATTCCCGTTTTCGATCCTCCACTGTTGGGTCATTGTTGTATCATTACAAAAGTGGAAGATCGAAAACGGGAATTGGCGATATTTTTAAAAATAAATTTAGTCCAGTGTCTTGGTGCCAGTTTCGCATTCACATGACAAAAAATAAAGAAGCGCTATGACTCAGCCCAAAAGTTTTGACATAAAAAATAGTCAGTCGAAAAACCGCTCAAATAATTTGAATGGTCTATTGAAACTCTATTAATCAGTTCAACATTTACTGGACAGTCGAAATAATTTTTTACATTAGACCTGCTTAATTGTCTGCTTTGAAGTTTAACATTGAATTTCAACTGTCTCAAATTGCTCGGCTGTAAAATGCTTTGCATTTGCTAACCCGAGGACACCGGAAATTACAAAGTATTCGTACCCTGCAGTGGAATAGGAAAAGTTCGCCAAACTCGTCAAAATTCTTTCAGGTATATTACATTTCACCCTACGGGCAAGATTACTGAACTGTTTCCCCAGTTTAAGAGTTTAACCTACGACAACGTTATCACAGGACCACTGGTAGCCATAACAAGAGCTGATGAACAGAGATTTGGGGAGACTGGCACATTTAACAAACGATCAGCTTACGACTTCTTTGCCGCTTCTGTCCAGTCTCTGCTCGGACATCAATTGTTATTAGGGCTTAGCTGTTTTACATCTAGCAATTACGAAGATGAGACGCTTGGCGCCTTGGAAAGACGTTGAACATATCCAAATACCCTCGCTCTAGAACAATCATAAAACCAAAATATTTCATTTTTGTTTTGTCATTTTTGGGGGGTCGCTGGATTGTTTAGGAAAGATTTGTTGGTTCTTTCTAAAACATTTAAAATCACACTACAGTTTCTCCTCTGATATCTGAAAAAGTCTGTCATGTTTACATCTGAAAAACACATTTTTTTTTCAGTATGACCCAGTGTTAACCTATAATGTTTTTGATAAACAAATCAACCTCTTAAACCTGCTTAATTGGATTATAATCCTTGTCGAGCTTTAAAAAAATTTATAAAGAAACCGGCCTTCTTGACCCTTCTGGATGCAGCCCAACAGAATCTGTGAATAGCCTGTTTACCAGGGGGTGCCATAGAAAACATTTGCCTGTTGAGAGTAAACAAATTTTCCTTACATGGAACCCAAAACATCACAAATTACACCTGAGGTGGATTTCCCACACTGCTATATCGATTATCATTTTGCAAAAGGAATTTTTCTTTCAATACGTATCACTACCAACCTTGGGCGAGCAATCACTAATGAGAAAAGTCGTCTAAGATATATAGAAACCATTATCTAACAGACTAACCTGGTATTATAGCAAAACACAAAATACCAACAAGAGTACTGCAGAGAACACAGGAGTTAGTCATCGCCATAACTGCTCCAAACTTCAGTATTTTGCTTTGCCCTGGCTATGCCCACCACCTGCGACTGATTTCGCTAAAACAAGCATATCTCCCTAATAGAACACCAGAAGTTTTGATCACTCAGCCAATCAGGTGACGGAATTGCGCGTTCTTGATCACTGTTGAAGGCAGTTTTGTCAATTAACCGAATTTGTTAAGTATTTGTGCACTTAGAGGCATGTTATGATTTCACTAGTTCTTGCCTGGCGCCGAAACATGGCATGCATATGGTCCGAGTTATGGCGTGATCTCAATTGTTATCGATGGCAATAGTTTTTGTCAATAGGCGGTTTAAGGTATCTGCATATCGCGTGATGTGCCGATAACAGCTGCAGTAGTCAATACTAGTCTGGCGGGGACAGGACACGCGATTGTCGTAAAATGCCGTTGATGTTACAGAGCAGCTACCTTAAGTTCGAGTGTTGAAGGGTCAGACGTTAATTTCTTCTTGGTGAGTTTCCGTTCCCGAATGTAGTGAATTTTCAAGTTCCAAATTCTTAATTAGCTGACTATCGTAATCTTACCTTAGTCCTTCGTCAGAGCGATTGACTAACGGCTAACACTCGAAACGTCAGCTTTTAAACTATTTACGGTGGCCAAATTACGTTATCAACTCAGTTCAGTGATATTACTAAATTACCCTGTTATACTATCCCACCGACGCAGCACCACAGTTTCTATAGAAACTTAACCCCTTTTACCATAACCATAGATCAAGTTGACCCGCGTTTATCTTTTATAGGCAAAGTAAATAATATTATGTAATCCAATTGAAAACCAGACATGATATCAAAACATTAAAATCAATTAATCACATGGTGGCCATACAGGAAGCCCAGTGTCTAGGACTTTATATTTGCATTTTACGTGGATCGTGTAAACTTGCGTTTCCTATGAAAACGTATGGGATGAACGACATAAGCCTAGAAATTCTGCCATTTTTGAAAGATTTCGCATCAAAATGACTTACCTTCCATATGTAACTGTAACGAACCGTTAATTCAAACGGCTCCTACAAAACGCAAATTTAAACGGCTCTCATGGGGCCTGGGCCTCGATCCTCCTGAAAAAGAGGGAGAGGAGGAGTCCGTTCGAAGAGGAGCGCGGGTTCATCTCTCGAACAGCGGCTGATAATTGAGTCTAACTCCCACTAACGAATAAAGAGGGTAAGTTTCTCAAGAAACTGTGGTGCTGCGTCGGTGGGAGAGTGTGACAAGGTAATTTAGTATTATCAACTGAGTTGATAACGTAAATTGCCCACCTTAAAGAGTTTCAAAGCTGACGTTTCGAGCATTAGCCCTTCGTCAAGGCGACTGGTAACAGTAACTCCCATTAACTCCGACCTGACTGATTTTGGCCCTTTCACATTTGGCGCGTATGAACCATTCTTTTGACGTAGCAAATGCAGCACGAGTGGCTTCATCCAATATGAGTGGTGAAGGCTTCATCCAATATGGCTGTGCTTCCCTGTGACAATGATGACAAAAGCTCTCAATTCAGGGCGCTATTACTCCGTTTACAAAGGCGGTTCCGATCAATTCTTATTAGACTCTTCACCCGCACTGAGCATACATTCCTTGGCGCAGCAGTATCCTTCGTCAATGTTCCAATCCTAGTAGCACTATCACTATTATGTCTCCTCACTAATTTCAAATTTATTGACTCGGTAAACAACGGCTTCCTCCATTCGTGATGCTACAATAAGGAATTGAGACAAATGGAAAAATGAAGTAGTTGATTTACACGAGAGAAACAGTAGCACCACCTTGGTCATCCGTTCCCCTATATTATTATTTTTTTCAGATTTCATGTTTATTTTTTCATTTTGATCCACTGAAGGCGGCTGTGATTTCCAAGATGTAGGGACAGTTTAATGGTCCGTTAGTTAGCAACATATTGCCGATCGCTTAACCTCTGCCTGTAAAACCTGCCGTCTTATGCCATTGGACACGTTCAAGGCTAAGATTTTAAAAAGAAGGTCGTTATGAAACTTTTAAAATTGCATGGACTTCATTGTGTCAACTCCTCAACATTTCCCGAAAATTACGATTCATTGTAGGAAATACTAAATTCATTTTAGTCCTCAACTCTGACACTTCAGATAAAATCATCTGATCTCCACTCCACATTTATCGACTGCATGTTTTGTGATATGACCGTCTTCGGTTATTCTGTCACTTAGCAACAACTTTGGAGTACTCTCTTCTTGGTGCTATATGTTCATGGCTGAGATTTTCAGGAAGAACCTCAACGGCACGTTTCAAATTGGGAGGACTTAACTTTGAAATCTCTGTAATATCTTCCAAAAAATAGCTTTCATATCATAGAAAAACGAACTTCCTTCTATCTTGCAACTCAGACAGTTTAGTTGAAATTTATCATCTCCGATCACTAATTCCTAACGATTTTTCATTTTTATTATGTTACATGTATATCTCGATGGTGTTGGAGACTTTTCATCTAGTAACCCAATATAGTTTAATAAAATCCGCTGGGAAGAAAAATTGTCCAGGAATAATGCTACATTTCATAAAGAAGATAAACGAATTAACCGTGGGAATACAGATTAACAAGCAAAAACTGAGAGATTAAGAGAAATAAAGAAGGAAAGAAAGGAGCAACATGAGACATGATAAATATTTACTTTGACAGTTTAAGACAACACACTCGGCCCACACTCATTCTTTGCGCTTCCCACTGCCCATATGTGAATTTCCCGTTTGTTCTCTGTCTTCCACGATGTTGTAAGTTCCATTAATATCAAAAACCTCACTGTTATCCATCAGTTCGTAGACGATGTAATGAAAGGCAAGGATCTCTAATCATTAGGATGGTCAAGCGATGAAAATATTAAACCTTAGCCCAATTTGTGGGGTTTCCATTTTCCATCGAGTGTTTCCGTTTCACGCTGATTGGTGACTTGCACTTCAAGATAAATTCCTTGAAGATAAAGTTTAGGAACAATGTTTACCGAGCTCACTGAATAAGTTAAACTGATGCTAGTGAGTTTTCAAAGGAATTAAACACATTAAGGAAGACTGATCATTACCACGATTGGGAAAAAGTAATATTATAAAAAAATTAGAACAACTGAGACCGTTTTAGTGTCTTACGACCCTTGCGAAACCGAGTCAAGCAACGTCTCCTTTGTGAGCGAATTGATTATCATTGAAAAATTTAACGCGGAAGGTTATCTGAGTATTTAAACGTAATGCTTTGGAGGAAAATCAATGCAGTTTTGCCTAAGTGTACAAGTATTCGACTTATTTCATCCTTCTTTTTAATTTGAGTGTGGAAAACAAAAATGAAAAATTGTTTATTGTAGCTCACGCCGACGCGGTCTAAATATAACTCTTGAGAAATCACTGAATTATTCGAATATTCCAACGGAAACTGGGTCTTGACGTAATCAACAAACGTTGATCCAAACGAGCTTGTGATTGGCTAGAACAAACACACCTAAACATGTTCCTTTAGAATTCCTCTGAAGTGTCCTCGAACGCCGGACTCTGCTGAAGTAAATTAAAAGTGCCTCGTTGAGAAGATTAGTGAGAAAGCAGAACTAGAAAGACGAAATTTTCTGAAAGAATTACTTGGATAATTGTCTTAGTTATTGTTGTTACTAAGAAAGAAGAAGTAGTATTTAACGCCCGTCGAGCTGTTAAAAATGGTGGCGTCGCAGAACATCATCTGGAGGAAGTACAAGTTTTCAGTTGTTTGCATCATTTTCATCTGGACTTTCCTTTCTTTATCTTGTCGAGGTATGTGTATTAATGCTTAAATTTATAACTATGTTCACAAAATTGCGGCTTCGTAGAGAAAATTACGATATTATGCAACCTTATTTTGACAATTTTACATTCATTGAGAAATTATTGGTTCTAGTCACGGACTAGTCGAGGGAAATTTCTTTACTTAGGAAAGATTATTTCAAATGAGAAAATTGTAGAAACTTACGTTCACTTATCAAAGCGGGAAAGTAGAGACATCGTGATGTAAAGTAAGACCCGTGTGCTTACATATCCGGCAGCTTTCATTTATACAGCGTCATCGACGAGAAATCGTAAAGTCGGTCCACATAAACCGTAAGTACTAAAACAAGGAACGACCCAAAACCACCTACAACCACCTACAACCATCTACAACCACCTCAAAAATTTCAACAACCACCTACAACCACCTCAAAAACATCTACAACCACTTGCAAACTATCTAAAACCATCTAAAACAAGGCATAAATGTCTAAAATAAGGCGAAACGACATGTCACGTACACGAAATACGAGAATCGAACGAAACCTCTACCTCCCCCTGAAATCTTACTCTCCCTGGTCAAATGTATAATCAACCATCTCGCGAAATGAAATGCGATAGCATGCTAATAATTTTATATTCCCTCAGCAAAAGACTTAAAGAACTTTACAAAATGAACTAACATGTTACAAAAAATAATACATTGGGAATCATACATAGGCGCGCGTATATATGGAAGTTTTTGTAATCATGATTCAAAGCATTTTCCATCTTAAGAGTCAGCGCCAACGCACTCTACGATTGTTATTCGAGGATTGTCGATTCATTTATTTGCATTCATTAATGAGGTCGGATTTTCTTCCCAGAAAAGGGCTATTGTGTTTATATGATAAACAAAATAATACATGGTTGCTTGTAGATATGGAATTTCTCTTCTCGTGTTCAACTCGACATCTCACTCGTTCACTGCGCTCACTCGTGAGCTATCGAGTTAAACACTCGAAGATTAATCCCATATCTACGCGCGCCCATGTATTATTCCCTATTTATGAAGGCAACAAAAAACTCCCTTCATCCATCGGTCGACTTGAAACCAAAGTGGAACATTTTTATTTACGTAAAACTGTTTGGGACAGTGGGAATAATTCCCATTTTGTTCATTTTTTGTGGACTTGATTCAACCTTTGGCCCGGATTGAACATGATAAGCGTGATATAAGCTTAAGTCTACGTCTGATGAAATAACTCAACTAAGAGGAAATACTATCAACTTTAAATTACTGCTGTTCTCCTCTCAAACACTAGACTTTTAACTTGTCATTTTATTTCCTTCGTATTACGATTGCATTTCTTTATAACTGACCTCAATTTACTCCTAATAGTAACGCATATGCAAACTTCCTTCGGTTGGATATCCTTTCTAAAATCAATATTAGATTAGCATACGTTTGTGTTAACATATGATTCCCTGCCGTTTGTAATAAGTCAATTATTGGCCATATTAAGTCTAGATGTATTGTCTAAATTTCCTGAGATCCATGTACACAGAAACATGGGCATGTGAAGCATGCAAGAGTAATTTTTTTGGCTGGGTGGGTTGAGATGGGACAATTTGTGTAATTAATGTTTTCATTTTTGTAACCGAAAAGAGCCAAACTTTCAAAAAACGAAAATATCGCAGAAAGACAGAAAAAACCCAAATTTATCTGCACTCACACAGATATTAAGTGATCTACTGTCTCTATTGTCTAAATACTTCTTAGTGAAAATGAAATACATCTGTGTCCCGCTTACTGTTGTCTCCTTCGCAGCCGTTGTTTAGTCTCGTCACATAACACCCTCTATTTCTCGTTTTAGGTAGCTTAAAGCGACTTGAATTCGTAGAGAAAGTCAAACGCGGGAAAATTGCATGGAAAACTCAATATCAGTAGCAGCTAGTACCATGTGGATTTTTTTCAGAGAGGTTGGACAATGCGATTAAAATAGTGATAAAATGCAGGTTGTTTACAAGGATATGACACGTGACAGAGCGAAGTCTAATGTGGCAAAATGGAATTTTGTAACGGAATGGAATGGAATGACATTTTACTTGACTCAACCGCCAAACAACTTGCATTCCATCAAGTACCATGAAAACAACGCCCAAAGTTCCATCAGAACATACCCAATCATTGCACTACATGAACAATAGGCAATTTTTCATCTTATCACGTATTCTAACCACATTCTCCAACCCCACTGAAAAAGATTCACATGGAACTAACTGCTGTGAATTTTTCAATTCTCTCGTGTTTTGACTTTTTCTTCGAACATGATTGGCATCTAGCTACTTTGGACTTAATCCAATCGCGTGTTAATTCCTTGTAAACAACCTGCATCTTATCACGTATTCTAACCACATTCTCTAACCCCACTGAAAAAGATTCACATGGAACTAACTGCTGTGAATTTTTCAATTCTCTCGTGTTCTGACTTTTTCTACGAACATGATTGGCATTTAGCTACTTTGGACTTACTCCAATCGCGTGTTAATTCCTTGTAAACAACCTGCATCTTATCACACATTTTAAACACAGAGGGCAAAGTCTAGATAGGCAACAACCGATCAGCCGTCTTTGAAATACTATCCTTTTCTCTCGTTCAATGTATCTTCACTTATTCAAGATCGCAAGATATCTTTGGTTAGGGTCTATTGGAGATGCAACAGAGTTACCTGGAATTATATTTTTGAGGCAGCTAACTGTAGACGAATAATTTTTATTTTCTCTTTGTTTGAGGAACGGTAGTAAGAGTAGTCCTTTTCGCAACCGTCATTTGGTCTCGTCACGCAACGCCCTCTCTCTCCAACGGGGAATAGATGGCGTTGTGTGACGAGACCAAACAACGGCTGCTATTAGGGGACCACAGTAAGTGTGGCACCAACGCATTTTATTTTTGCTTAGAAGTATTTAGACAGTAGACGCAAAAGACCACAAAAAATTCTGCGTGAGTTCAGATTAATTAGTTTTTTTCCTTTCTCTTAAACTGAAGTAATGCAATATTTTCGTTCTTTTGAAAGTTATGCTCTTTTTCTGATACAAAGAAGAAAACATTAGGTACACAAAGTGTCCCATCTCGACCCTCCCAGCCCAAAAACATAACTCTTGCATGTTACGTATGCCTATGTTTATGTACATATTAGTTTTCTGTTAGCAGCAAATTATGAATTGCTGTATATATTACAACTGTTATAAGTGGAGTATAATCTATCACTATGACTCTGGTTGTCATGCCAAATCTTTAGGGGAACTTTTAATCCCATCATCACCAAACGTTATTCGTCCACCTCCCATCTATCCTACTTAAAATAGAGACAAAAGACATATATGACCTTGGCACTTGAAAGGACTTGACAATTCAGGAAAGAGCTCAAGTTCACCTTGCTGAAAAATTAATCATTTTGTTGTTGTCAATGTACATTTATAAAGATGACTCCTGTTGGGAATTTTCTTATAATCATAATTAATAAACCCATCACTCAACCATGCACTCTGTCAGTGTAATGTACACTATCATTGTGTCCATTTTTGTTTGTGGAAGACAAGTCCAGCCTTGTCAATCCAACTAGCCTTAAATTAACAGTCACCATTTTTCTTTCGTAGGGGTTGGAAGGTTAAGTAAGATTGGACTAAAGCTTCATCTTGGCCATGTTTGTTAATGATTGTTTTCCTTGCTGTAGGTGTGGATGCATTAAAATTTCTCAATCCTCCACCCCAAGTTTCTAGTGGATACCTAGCCAGGAATATTGACTTCAACTGTTCAACTGATGATGCAAATGCAACAGTTAAGCTTTTCTTCGCTGCAGACTTTGTAAACTATAATGAAAGAACTTTGTCTCCTAAGAAACTTCACCTGAATAAACAAGTTTTTACATTGTTAAACCTTGGGGTGAGGGATGGTGGACAATATAGGTGTAAAGCAACAGATGGAAAAAAAACCATTGAATGGCCAAGCACTCATGGTTTACTCTTTCTTTCTCAAGGTAGGTGTAGGTGCAAGAATTTGTACTATCATTTTTTGTTAGTGTTGATGTTTCATAGTTTCGTGTTAGGTGTTTATTTTCTCGTCTTCCATTAGTGTCCTTTGTCAGTTACCAGTTTTGTACTTGTTATATTTATTTGCATATCGTATATATATTGGTTGCGCGTAATTTATTTGGTTAGTTGTCTAGTTTGTGAAAATTACCGTTACATATCTAGCTCTGGGTTTCATGTTTTCGTCTTTGGGTTGGTCACATTCGTCTTGTAAGTATCTTTGTTTATCTCGCTTTGTCGTTTTCCAGTACTTTCACTCATACGATGTAAGTTATTTTATGCTCATTCGCGTGTTTGTAATTTTGTCATTTTCAGTTACCGTATTCAACAATGTGTCAAGTTTGTTCTAGTAAAGTTTGAAATACGTGTGATTAGCGTTTGCGGCTATAGTAGGTGGAACACAAGCATACAGTATGTACAATGTAGTTTACATTATGAATTCTTTAGAAAATCTAAACCTCACAGCATATACAAGAAACTTAAGTTTAACCAGTCGACAGTGGTTAAGCGTAGTCTGTACTCCTCTCAAGAACACTATATTTGTCATCACAGTGTTCAAAATGTTATGGAATCACAAGGCATAGCCAACTGAGTCCACAACAAATAAAACGATTCTTTTAGTGCAGCATTGTCTGTACTCTTATTAACAACAACAAAGGTGGACTAGAGTATATTACATTGACGGAGTAGTTGAGTGATAGGGTTAACAACTGTGATGCAACTTCCCGTAAATGTTTGCTATTTACCTACGTCAAACTTATCCTTACAAGCTATTCGAATATGGCACCACTGTGAGATTTACCTCTAATAGTGCATGAAATTATAAAGTACCAGAGAGTGATATGTAACGAGATTCACCAAGAGTATCATTAAATAAAAATATTTACGTCAATGAATTCTTTTGAAATCAACATATTTAACAAAAGAGGTTGTAAGGTGTGCAGGGTTAATGATATTTATGAGCATGTAATTTAAGAGAGTTGTGTTACCTTACAGGAAAATTGCCAGATATTATACTTGATCCGCCGAGACCAATCATCATCCAGCAAGGGCAAACTGGAAAAATCACATGTCAAGCCTTTGGTTGGTCAGTCAGCAAACTTGCATGGAAGAAGCGAACTGACTCTGGTGACCAAAATGTTCCAGACAGCAAAGTTACAAATGTTGTAGATAAGTCTGAAAATTTAGTGAAGGCAACCCTAACCTTCACTAATGCTCAACGTCAAGATAGTGGTGAATATAAATGTGTGCTGACAGCTTTCAACAAACAGGATTATAAGCTTGCAAATATACGTGTGGATGGTAAGCTTTAAACCATTTTTATAATAAAGCATTAACATTCTTCTTTAGCCACTATAACCCAGACGTGTTATTGAAATTGTTTGTTTTCGTGGTCATTTTCCTTTAGTGGGAGATGTGGTGTCTGCTAAAACTAATGCGGTTTATATTCGCATGGTCTTGCTTTGTCTTTTGCCGTTCAAACGAATCAGTCTCTGCAGTAATAAAATTGTTTCAGACATTACACAGGAAGTTAATTCTCAACATGCCTCAAGCGATCCTTGGTAAACAAAGACAAAGTACTAATTTCTTTCTTCTTCCTCACCATTGAGCTACGTTTTCACCGCCATTCGGCCCATTCTGGAAGAAATGTTTTCGCGAGGCATCTTCTCTTCATACCTTCTTTTCAAAGAACACGACGCGGCGAGTGAAATATAGACTACTAACACCCACAGAAAAGCAGTAGTGAGCTCATATATTTTATTAGAAGAAATATAACTTTCCATCCAACTAGTTTTGGAGAAACATTCCCCTACGATATGTCGATTTTTCGCATTGCACTGATTTTGCAAATTTAAATTGCCTCAACGAAATATCTACAACGCACTCAAACTTAAGTAATTCTCTGCGTATGATCATGCAGTCCAACAATGATTGTGTCTATTATCAAAGTCACAGAAATTAATAACACCCTCTTACTCTGACACATTTTCAAGGTCTTTTAACTTATCAGTGTATCAGATTTTCGCTACTTTACTTTTTTTTCCATACTAGACTGAACCAAATTCAGCACCAAAACACTAAATTAATGACAGTAAAATGACATTTATATCGATGAACCAAGTCATTCCTGTTTGGTTTTAACTCTATACTCATGTAAATACTTTCTATAGTGCAATGAATTTGCATATACAGCTGATAACCATGCAACAGTATTTGATGATACTTGAGAATATTCCCCTTTATGCCAAGGGTCGTGACGCTATTACACAGTGTACATGAAGTTACCAAATATCAGGAATCGCGTTTCTTAAACAGTTAACTCTTATTTGTTTGTGTTTAACCCTTATGACGACAGTCAAAGGATCGTAGGTGTGGTGTCGATATTCAGGCCTCTGTGTTGAGGCCTCCGTTCAAACCAAGAAATGGATAATTCCAGTCACTATGTCACGGTCTTGGGGATCAGTCGACTTGTTCCCTCATAGTTTCTGCTTTGATCACAACAGCTATTTCTGTTGTTAGCATTCTTGCGTTGGTCGGCAATATTTTGGTGACTACGGTTTTTCTCATCAACAAAACCCTTAGGACAAGTACAAATGACTTCATTGTTAGCATGGCCGTTGGGGATCTATCGTCCGCTGTAAGCATATGGCCGTTGTACGCCACTGAGGGGATGCTGTCAGGAAAACATATGATCGATGATTCAGTAGCCACAGCTGTTTTCAAAATAAGTCCGTATTTTAAAGGCGTGTCACAGGCTATTTGAGTTTTCAGCCTAGTCGGCATAGTCGTAGAGAGGTTCGTTGCCGTAGTTCATCCACTTAAGGCTAAAATTCTGATCCAAAAGAGTCGACCCTGAGCTGTTTCATTGGCACTAACTTGGATCGTCCCGTTACCATTACTGTACTATGCCTCAGATCCTATAGGATCGTTAGGCTTAATGAGAATCAACCACTTTGTTCGTTTTCGTGGAAAGCGGAGAACCGCTATATATTCTATGCTATTGAGTTTGTTATGTTCAACTGTACCCCCTACCCCTGACTAATTCAGTTAACGACATTTCACAAATGAACACTTATCTCTGAAATTAATGAGTTGTAACGGCTGAGAGGTTGTAGTTTTTCAGTTCAATATTTGAAATGACATAGTGATATAAACCAAAAATCATGTTTTATCCTTGAACTCCGCTACTTTTGCGCTGCGCACAAACGATGAAAAAGTGACAGTATGCATTAACACAATTAGCAGGCTTATCTTGAATAACATCAGAGCGGTGGTGAGAAACCCATCTCACAGTGGTGTCATATTCGAATGACTTAAAAGGATAAGTTCGACGTTGGTTAGTAGCAAATATTTACGGAAAGTTCCATCGCAGTTGTTGATCCTATCAGTCTAACACTGTCAATATAATATACTCTAGTCCAGCCTTGTCAATCCAACTAGCCTCACAATTATTAACAGTCACCATTTTTCTTTCTTAAGGGACAGAGAGTTAAGTAAGATTTGAGTAAAGCTTTATCCTGGCTATGTTTGTTAATGATTGTTTACTTTGCTGTAGGTGTCGATGCGTTAAAATTTCTCAGTCCTCCGCCCCAAGTTTCCAGTGGATACCTAGCCAGGAATATTGACTTCAACTGTTCAACTGATGATGCAAATGCAACAGTTAAGCTTTTCTTCGCTGCAGACTTTGTAAACTTTAATGAAAGAACTTTGTCTCCTGAGAAACTTCACCTGAATAAACAAGTTTTTACATTGTTGAACCTTGGGGTGAGGGATGGTGGACAATATAGGTGTAAAGCAACAGATGGAAAAAAAACCATTGAATGGCCAAGCACTCATGGTTTACTCTTTCTTTCTCAAGGTAGGTGGAACACAAGCATACAGTATGTACAATGTAGTTTACATTATGTATTCTTTAGCAAATCTCATCCTCACAGTATATACCAGAAACTTAAGTTTAACAGATCGACAGTGGTTTAGTGTGGTCTGTACTCCTCTCAAAAACACTATGTTTGTCATCACAATGTTCAAAATGTTATGGAATCATGAGGCGCAGCTAAGTGAGTCTACAACAAATAAAACGATTCTTTTAGTGCAGCATTGTCTGTACTCTTATTGACAACCGCAAATTGGCCAATCGGATTGCAACATTACTGCCAATTGTGATAAAAACCGTGTTCTTTTGTGTTTCGTTCGTATAACCTTTTCATCTTCAAGAATGACCATAGAAGAGTTTTGTTTCTCTAAAAAATTTCAAGCAAAAGTTGTTAAGAGAAGACAATATATCTCAGGGATATTGTTTGATTTGATGTCAAAATCCCAAAGGTAATGTTATAAAAAATTTTTGGCAGACAGTGTGAAGAATTGATACTGGATCTTTAGGGTGAAGGAGTAAATTTTCCTCTGAAAGTGCATGAAATTATAAAGAACCAGAGACGTGTAACGAGATTCACCAGGAGTATCATTGAATAAAAATATTTTGCGTTGATGAAATCCCTTGAAATCAACAGATTTAACTAAAAAGGTCTCTAAGGTGTACAGGGTTAATGATATTTATGAGCATGTAGTTTAAAAGTGGTGCCTTACCTTACAGGAAAATTGCCAGATATTGTACTTGATCCACCGAGACCAATCATCATTCAGCAGGGGCAAACTGGAAAAATCACATGCCAAGCTTTTGGTTGGTCTGTCAGCAAACTTGCGTGGAAAAAGCGAAGTAACTCTGGTGACAAAACTGTTCCAGACAGCAAAGTTACAAATGTTGTAGATAAGTCTGAAAATTTAGTGAAGGCAACCCTAACCTTCACTAATGCTCAACGTCAAGATAGTGGTGAATATAAATGTGTGCTGACAGCTTTCAACAAACAGGATTATAAGCTTGCAAATATACGTGTGGATGGTAAGCTTTGAACCATTTTAATAATACAGCATTAACATTCTTCTTTAGCCACTAAATCTTGTAGTCGTAATGCCATTGGTATAGTTGAGTACACAGAACCTAACTCTACTATCCAGACATGTTTTCGAAATTATATGTTTTCATGGTCATTTTTTTTTTTAGTGGGAGATGTGGAATCTGTCAAAACTAATGCGGTTTATACTTGCATAGTCTTGTTTTTGCCGTTCAAGCGAATCAGTCTCCGCGGAAATAAAATTGTTCCAAACATTACACAGGAAGTTAATTCTCAACATCCCTCAAGCGATCCTTGATAAACAAAGACAAAGTACTAATTTCTTTCTTTTTCCCCACCGTTGAGCTACATTTTCATGGGCATGCTACCCATTGTGGAAGAGACTTGTTCGCGAGACATCTCTTTATACCAAAAGCATTGGTCTTTTCAAAGAACACGGCTTGGCGAGTGAAATCTAGACTACTAACACCTAAAAAGAACCAGTAGTGAGCTCGTTTATTTTGTAAGAAGAAACATAACTTTGCATCCAGCAAGATTTGGAGAAACATTCCACTACGATATTTCGATTTTGCGCATTGCACTGATCTTGAAAATTTAAATTTCCTTAACGAAATATCTACAGCTTCCAGTTTTTTTTTTTCACGCACTCAAACTCCAGTAATTCTCTGTGTATGATCATGCAGTCCAACATTGTGTCTATTATCAAAGTCACAGAAATTAACAACACCATATTACTCTATCACATCGTCAAGGTCTTTTAACTTATCAGTGTATCTGATTTCCGCTACTTTATTTTCTTTGCCATACTAGACTGAACCAACTTCAGCACTACAACATCAAATTAGTGTCGGTAAAATGACATTTATATCGATGAACCAAATCATTTTTGTTTGGTTTGAACTCTATACTCATGTAAATACTTTCTTCAGTGCAATGAATTTGCATATACAGTTGATAACCATGTAACATTATTTGAAAATTTTTTTTATTCCCTTTGAGCCAAGGTTCGTGACGCTATAAAGCAGCGCACAATAAACTCACCAAATATCAGGAATCGCGTTTCTTAAACAGTTAACTCTTAGTTGTTTGTGTTTAACCTTTATGACGACAGTCAAAGGATCGTAGGTGTGGTGTAGATATTCAGGCCTCTGTGTTGAGGCCTCCGTTCAAACCAAGAAATGGATAATTTTAGTCGCTATGTTCTTGGGGATCAGTCGACTTGTTCCCTCATAGTTTCTGCTTTGATCACAACAGCTATTTCTGTTGTTAGCATTTTAGCGTTGGTCGGCAATATTTTGGTGACTACGGTTTTTCTCATCAACAAAACCCTTAGGTCAAGTATAAATTATTTCATTGTTAACATGGCCGTTGGGGATCTATCGTCCGCTGTGAGCACATGGCCGCTGTACGCCACTGAGGGGATGCTGTCAGGAAAACATTTGATCGATGATCCAGTAGCCACAGCTGTTTGCAAAATAAGTCCGTATTTCAAGGGCGTGTCACAGGCTATTTGAGTTTTCAGCCTAGTCGGTATAGTCGTAGAGAGGTTCGTTGCCGTAGTTCATCCACTTAAGGCTAAAGTTCTGATGCAAAAGACTCGACCCCGAGCTGTTTAATTGGCACTGACTTGGATCATCCTGTTACTACTGGCTGTACCGTACCTCAGATCCTTAAGGATCGTTAGGCTTAATGAGAATCAACCACTTTGTTCGTTTTCGTGGAAAGCAGAGAACCGCTTTATATTCTATGCTATTGGATTTGTTTTTTTCTACTGTACCCCCCTGGTTTTGATCACCGCTCTTAATACCAAAATCCTAAAAAGTTTGAAGTGATTAAGATGCGTCACTGATGAGCAGGACCAAGCGCTGAGATAAGAACAAGAAGTTGCAAACAAACCAAACTATCATGAAGGTCTGCGGATCAATAGCCGCGGTCGTTTTCGTCTGCTAGACTTCAATTGCCGTCTAACTTATATTAGTTAATGCGGTTTACCCATCGCATGACGGAGACTCATGTATGCACCTACTGGGTTTGTTATTTCACATACTGCCATCTTTATCAGCGGCAATCAACCCCATAATACTTTTCGTGTTGAGTAATAACCGCAAGTATTTCCCGCCTTTAAAGCATTTCGCGTGTTTGTACAAAAATACGGAAGAAAAGAATAAAAAGCTTTATCCCAGTGTGGCCTTCTGCATACAACTTTATTTAAGGTCATGATTCAGGTCAGATTACAACGATAAGCTGCATCTCGTCTCTATAATCATCACCAGAAAGTGTGATTTTGTTTATCATCTGTACATATAGAAATGAACTTGAAATGAAGCTTTTAATGTGAAAACGTAAAAGAAAAATAGATGGGGTAAACTTGACTAATTCAGTTAACGACATTTCACAAAAGAACGGTTATCTCTTTCATTAATGAGTTTAATGGCTGAGAAGTTGTAGTATTTCGTTCAATATTTCAAATGACGTAGTAATATAAACCGAAGATCGTGTGTCAGCCTCGTACTCGGCTCCTTTTGCGCTGCGCGCAAACGAGGAAAAAGTGACAGTTTGCCATAACACAATTAGCAGGCATATCTTCAATAAAATCAGAGCGGTGATGAGAGACCACATCTCACAGTGGTGCCATTTTCGAATAGCTTGTAGTGATAAGTTCGACGTAGGTAAATAGCAAATATTTACGGGAAGCTGCATCGCACTTGTTAACCCTATCACTCCACTACTCCGTCAATGTAATATACTCTAGTCCAGTCTTGTCAAACCTAGTCTCACAATAAGCAGTCACCATTTTACTTTCTTAGGGGTTGGAGGGTTAAGTTAGTTTGGACTAAAGCTTCCTCTGGGCCATGTTTGCTAATGATTGTTTACTTTGCTGTAGGTGTGGATCCCTTGAAATTTCTCAATCCTCCACCCCAAGTTTCTAGTGGATACCTAGCCAGGAATATTGACTTCAACTGCTCAACTAATGATGCAAATGCAATAGTTAAGCTTTTCTTCGCTGCAGACTTTGTAAACTATAATGAAAGAACTTTGTCTCCTGAGAAACTTCACCTGAATAAACAAGTTTTTACATTGTTGAACCTTGGGGTGAAGGATGGTGGACAATATAGGTGTAAAGCAACAGATGGAAAAGAAACCATTGAATGGCCAAGTACTCATGGTTTACTCTTTCTTTCTCAAGGTAGGTGGAACACAAGCATACATTATGTACAGTGTAGCTTAAGTTATGTATTATTTAGCAAATCTTAACCCCACAGTATAAACCAGAAACCTAAGTTTAACAAATCGACAGTGGTTTAGTGTGGTCTGTACTCCTCTTAAAAACACTATGTTTGTCATCACAGTGTTCAAAATGTTATGGAATCATGAGGCGCAGCCAAGTGAGTCCACAACAAATAAAACGATACTTTTAGTGCAGCATTGTCTGTACTCTTATTAACAACGGCAAATTGGCCAATCGGATTGCAACATTACTGCCAATTGTGGTAAAAACTGTATTTCGTTCATATAACCTTTTCATCTTCAGGAATGACCATAAAAGAGTTTTGTTTCTCTTAAAAAAAACCTTTTCAAGCAAAAGTTGTTAAGAGAAGACAAAACATCTCAAGGATATTGTTTGATTTAATACCAAATTCCCAAAGGTAATGTTTTCATAAGAAATGTTTGGCAGACAGTGTGGAGAATTGTTTTGAACCTTTAGGGTGAAGGAGTTAAGGATTCCTCAGAGAGTGCAGGAAACTATAAAGTACCAGAGGGTGACTTGTTACAAGATTCACCAGAAGTACTATTAAATAAAAGTTAATAGTTAATGAATTCTTTTTGAAATCAGCACATTTAACTGAAAAGGTCTCTAAGGGTTAATGATTTTGATGAGCATGTAATTTAAAAGTGTTGTGTTACCTTACAGGAAAATTGCCAGATATTATACTTGATCCACCAAGACCAATCATTGTGCAGCAGGGGCAAACTGGAACAATCACATGTCAAGCAAGGGGTTGGTCTGTCAGCAAACTTGCGTGGAAAAAGCGAAGTGACTCTGTTGACAAAACTGTTCCAGACAGCAAAGTTACAAATGTTATAGATAAGTCTGAAAATTTAGTGAAAGCAACCCTGACCTTTACTAATGCTCAACGTCAAGATAGTGGTGAATATAAATGTGTGCTGACAGCTTTCAACAAACAGAATTATAAGCTTGCAAATATACGTGTGGATGGTAAGCTTTGAACCATTTTTGTAATGCAGCATTAGCATTCTTCTTTAGCCTCTTAAATTTGTAGTCGTAACGCTACTGGTATAATTGAGTACACAGAAACTAACTCTACGATCCAGACATGTTATCAAAATTGTATGTTTTCATAATAATTTTTTTTTAGTGAGAGATGTGGTGTCTGTTAAAGCTAATGCGGGTCTATATTTGCATAGTCTTGTTTTTCCGCTCAAACGAATCAGTCTCTACGTCAATAAAATTGTTATTACCTCAGCTCAGTAATTATCATGAAAAGCATCCAATGAACATAATTTGCGAAGACTGGGGCTAAACCAAATTTAAAGTAGTTCAATGAATTAATTAAAGTAAGATTGCATCCTCCATTTCTTGTGATGATCCAAACATTTGCTCCTTTTACTAATTGCGCTTTTGTCAGTTTTGTTTATTTGTTGTGATACCAGGTAATTTCTGCTTTTTTTACCTTGTAAAATTGTGATGTTGAATGATAAATGTTTTGTCATCAATATCTACTTTTTATCTCATTGTATGAGAGATAAGGTGTGGAGCAGGTGTGGTGTCTGTTAAAACTAATGCGGTTTATGTTTTCATAGTCTTGTTTTTGCCGTTCAAAAAAATCAGTCTTTACAGTAATAAAATTGTTCCAGACATTACACGGGAAGTTAATTCTTAACGTCCCTCGAGCGATCCTTGGTGAGAGATCTTTTTCACCTAAACGAAGAAATAGTACTGATTTCTTTCTTTTTCCCACCGTTGAGCTACATTTTCATGGGCATTGGTCTTTTCAAAGAACACGACGCGGCGAGTGAAAACTAGACTACTAACGCCTACAGAGAACTAGTAACGAGCTCGTATATTTTGTTAGAAGAAATATAACTTTGCATCCAGCAAGTCTTGAAGAAATGTTCCACTATGATGTGTCAACTTTGTGCATTGCATTGCATTGCAGATTCTTACGGATCGTTCGGCTTAACGAGAATCAACCACTATGCTCGTTTTCATGGGAAGCGGAGAACCGCTATTTATGCTATGCAATTTTATGTTCTATTGTACCCCCTTGGTTTTGATTATCGTTCTTTGTACCAAAATCATAAAAAGTTTGAAGCGATCAAGACACGTCACTGATGAGCAGGACCAAGCGCTGAATAAGATAAGAACAAGAAGTCGCAAACAAAACCAGAATATTATGAAGGTCTTCTGATCAATTGCCGCGGTCTTTTTCGTCTGCTGGACTTTAATTGCTATAAGATTACTTGTAGCGGTTTACCCATCGTAAGACAGAGACTCCTATTTGCTCCTACTGGGTTTGTTATTTTACATACTGCCATCTTTACCAGTGGCAATCAACCCCATAATACTTTTCGTGTCGAGCACAAATTTCCTGACTGCTTTGAAGGAAATGTTCAATCGTTTTTTGTGCATAAAGTTGTGGGTGAGAGGCTCTCCTTGAACTTAATTTGGTGATGAACAATTAAGGAGTAAGGATTGTACTTTTCAAACCAATTTAAATTTGAACGAAAGCTTCTAAATAAAATAGACAGGACATTTAAATTAAATTAATACAAAATTTCTCTTGGTCGTAAGTAGGAGAGTGACTTTTCTTTGCCTTAATAAAGGCGGACTGAAATACTTCACGCAATATCCACTAATATTTCCCGCCTACAAAGCATTTTGCGTGTTTGTACAAAGATACGGAAAAAATAATAAAAAGCTTTGTCCGAGTTTGGCTTTCTGCATTTTACAATTCTATTAAAGGTCATCTCATCTCTAGAATCATCACCAGAACGTGCGATTTTGTTTGCCATTTGTTCATATAGAAATGAGCTTGAAATGAAGCCTTTGATGTGAAAATGTAAAAGAAAAATCGATGGGGTTAACTTGATTACTTCAACAAAAGTTATCGATGTTTGAAGCACGGTTATCTCCGTCATTTAATGAGTTGTAAAGGCTGAGAGGTTGTAGTTTTTCAGTTCAATATTTCAAATGACATAATATAAACCGAAGATCATGTTTAAGCCTCGAACTCGGCTACTTTTGCGCTTCACACGAAAGATGAAAAAGTGTCAGTTTGCCATAACACCATTAGCAGACATATCTCGATAATATCACATCGGTGGCCAGAAGATATGCTCAATGTACGTAAATACCAAATATTTCCGGGAAGTTGCATCACAGGTCTTAACAGCAGCACGTCAGTTTAGGAACTGAGTCACGTTATCTCGTACGTGCCGGCTCTTTCGCCTGGAATTAGGATACCCGTTCAGATGGTAAATTTTTGTCATGGCTATATGCCAACTTGTATAGGATGCTGTGAAGAGGAAATTTTAGCCCACCATTAATACTGAAAAGCGGAAATTCTTGGTTTATTTCTTGTGCGCATATCTGCAAATTCAAATAAAATTTTAACATAAATGAAGATTTTATCCATTCCAGTCAATGTATACATATATTCAAAACTGTTGCCATTTGAAAATACATCGTACAAAAATAAACCCTTTTTTTTCTTATCAAAAAGCGTCTCTTTTTCGTGAGAAAAGTAAAGGAATATACGTGTATATATATATATATATATATATGTATATATATATATATATATTATGAGAGGAAAAAAGGACGCAACTACATTTCCCGACAAGCCTGTTTCGTGAATCGCTTCACTCTTCAGGGGTTTATTCCCCTGAAGAGTGAAGCGATTCACGAAACAGGCTTGTCGGGAAATGTAGTTGCGTCCTTTTTTCCTCTCATAATATTTACTCTGCTCTGCTTCAACGTATTGAGCACCGTTCCACGCGAAAATCGACTTTCAGACTTCCTATATATATATATATATATATATATTTAATATATATTTTCAAATTTACAACATTCTTGAAAACGGGTGTATAAATTTTTGTCTTCACAATTGTTACTTCTGTTTGATCAACTTCAAAACAGCCCACCTGCCATGTAAGCAGGAGAAACAAGTACGGCAATGAATCAGCAATTTCTTGGTTGTCACGACCGACCCACATGAATTAAAAACTACGCTTTAAGCTTGAGATTTCAAACGCATGATAGTTGACGAAGGTGAAGCTTGAAAAAAGTATCACACACAGAAATCGAGAGCCAATAATCGAATTTTTCCTGAATAATTCTTCTAGGTGTTGAAAACCTAACATGACAATATCATGTTTTTATTTTATTTTGTTGACAACCACACAATAAGAGGTAACTTACTTTATTCAAATATTTAACTCGAAATAGCTGGCAAATAGCCAATCAGATCGCAGCATTTGTGGCAGAAAGCGGAGTAGAGCACAGGAACACGACATGCAATGTTCAAAAATACTCACGAACATTCTACTTTGGTACAAAAGAAGGGTTTTAAGTTATACCTTTTATTAAGGTTTAGCTATGTGACTTTAACTTTTGGGGCTTTCGTTTTCAAGTGAATTATTGGCGGATAAGTCACGTTTCTAGAGTGGGCGTGAATATTGTTATTCGTACAGATGTCTTGAGCGTCGAGATATTCTTTAAGCTTAAGTCCATATGTCCCTACAAAAATAAAATTATAACGATAAACAGGCCGAAGATGGTTTAACTTGAATATTTTACCCATTTATAACAAAAGATTAGGATGTTTGGGGAGTATTTTTCTAAAACGTATCTTAAAAAGAACATCAGCCCTGCATAAACACATTTCATGACATGGATATTTCAAGTAAAAGCGTTTTTTAGATAAAATCATGTCAGTGTTGAACTCCAAACACTGCTGGCAGGCGAAAGAGTGAAATATGAAAATTCAGGCAAGGTATATCATTGAAACGTTATATTTCATTTAGATCAGTATTCCGTGAATTTTATTCAACAGAAGTCTATATTCAGATGTTGTTAATTTGGTTTACAATGTTCAGTTTGATGGTACGTGAATATAAATCATCTCCTCAAGTTTTATCAGCTGTCAAACAGGAAACTATTTGTTGTTTTTTCTAGACGAACTTTGCCTTTTTTCTCGCGTATTTTGATTTTACTAAATTTTGATGGAAAGGTCGCAAACAACTGTTCTTTGAGAAATTTGAGCAAACCTGGATATCAAAGAAACATCTTAAAGCACTCTCTATTTTCCGCATGGAGTTTTATCACAACTGTCAACAACAATGTGTCTTTCACTTTCAACACATTCCTACTCCTTTTGAAGTCCCAAATTTTCAGCCTTATTTTTAAACAGAACTACTTTTCTAGAAAATGGAGCTAAAATTGAGGGTTATTTTTAGATTATATATTTTTTGTCATGGCAATAGCAGTTTAATTGCGTCATCTCTGGAGCCATGAGAATGACTGCGACGGCTTTGATCATGCAAACGTAATCAATCAGTTTTTCATGATTGCCGTGAGTGAGAATAAGTTTGACTCCCTTGTTAAAAAGATGCTGTTAAAACGCTGGTTAGCCTTAAGTAACGTTGCGCCAAGGTCTTTGTTTAATGCCTCATGGTATGAATTTCTTCAACCTTACTGGGTCTCCTGGCTGTCTTAGAATAATCATCATTCTCTTAAAAATGGCGTCATATGACACTGATACGTCGAGTTTTTGATATAAGTTTAGTATTTTGATACTAAAGAATTTTAAAAAACTTAATATTACATGGTTGGACTTACAACTTGGCAACGCCCAATTGCTGTTATTTTAACTGTTTTATTCGATCCTTGAACAACTTGCTAAATCGCTTCCACTAGAGCGACGATAATCAGAGAACTAATCAACTATATTGGGGCATGGTGTATAATGCCTTGGGAGTCGGCCTTCAATAGTGCAGCTGGGCGCGCGTTTCTCCGCCCGACCAGTCGGGGAGAGGTTTGCTGAGGGTCTGGCACTAATAATCATTATCAGCGCTGGACCCCTTGCAGACCTCTCGCCTGCTCGCGTCGCTCCAGGCCTCTCCCTTTCCCGCGGGTAAAAAAACGCTCGTGCCGAAGAATTAAGAATGTTGGCCTATTCGCAAGCTAGTAAAGTAGTTGATCCCTTGAACTTGGAGCAAACTTAGGACTTTGTCCACCAGAATTTTAGAGCTAATCCATACTAGATATTAAAAATCACTAAAACTCCAAGAAACTGAATTTCGGACTAAACGAGCTGAGAAGACGGCTACTGTCACTTGGTCATTTTAGTTGTGGCTAACCGTGATCTCAACAGATTTCATGCTCGTCTTTTCAAATACCCTTAGCACACACTGGTAGACTCCACTGTCCTCCATTTGAGCGTTCGTAATCCTGAGGATAGCTTGCACTCGGTTGGTGGACCAGTCTTTCACAATACTAACCATTCTGTCCTGGATTGACGCGTTACCATTACTGACATCTCCTTTCTTCCACTGAAGCTGAATCTCTGACACTCCTTCTGATTCGCATGTGACAATTGTACTTCCACCTTTCGGCACTATGATCGGATTGGCTGGTTTCAATTCAAAGTAGTCGGGGATTCGAGCTGCAAATTTAAATATGAGTTTAATACAACGAGGCTAACAAAAGTTGGTCTTAGTGAACGAGAGTAGTGGCCTGTTACTGCCAGAGTTTATTCAGATTTTTGCAGATGATTCACCTTTAGTCCATTGTAGGAAACAAACTTGCATTGCACTTAAAGCGAATTTAAAAGTAAAGTGCGTCATTATAGCTTTGATTGAGACACGGCATCCTAGAGAGGCAGCTTTACTGATATGATGGGTTTTTATTCTTATTATACTTTACTAATTATGAATTAAAACGAAATATTGGTGCCAAAATAACTCTCTTAAATTTAAAAACAATCAACGTTTGTAAACAAATCTGTACCGCTGAACAAAAACAAGTGCAAAGATTCTACAAATTCTCTTTACCTTGGCTCACGATTAAGTAACCTCTTGTAGATGGCCAGCGTATGCTCTCATTCTCCTCAGTTTTGGCCTCACAAGCGTATGTTCCCTGATCTTTTAGACTTAAATTTAGAAGTGTAAATACTTGGCCCTTTAACAAAACCTTCTTTGCGTCGATTTTTCGCTCCCTGAAAGGTGCCAGGGGATGGTGTCTGTGATAGAGTGATACTGTAGCATTTCGGTCGTTAGTGGAACAGTTTAATGTCAAACTATGGGCCTGGTATCCGTGCAAAATCACGTCTGGTTTAACGAGGAAAGATAATGGTTCTGCGAAAAAGTTGACAATAAACAAAAATTGATTTGTAAGTGGTATGCAACTGAAAAGCTTTTTGGACAAAAGTAAGCTCGTAAACCGTTACCTTCCTTGAGGTGGCCATGAGAAAAGATTACTTATTGGCCTTCCTCATAGGCAGTTATGATAAAACGAACTCAATCGTGTATGCACCATGCAAGCAACCAAAACGATATGACTACCTGAAGATCTGAAACCTGTAGAGCAAAAGGGACTGGCTCAAACATCTGTTTAATATTTCGATGGTGGTTTGGGACTCGACTATAAAATGCTTGCCTTCATCAGTGGTCAAAGAGATCTCCACATTTACATTTTCCGTGATACAGCATAAGTTTTACTTGAATTACCTCTAACATACAATGAAATCATCTTGTGATCTGTCTTGTCAAAGACCCTTAACACGCATTTGTAAACACCAGCATCTTCTGCCTGAACATTTGAAATCTTAAGGAAGGCTCTAACTTTATTTGTGGATCTGTCCTTATCAACAGTGACAAGGTTACTTGAGACAGAAACATCTCCTGTTTTGGTTTGTTTCATCCAGTGTAGTTTGGTCTCTGAGATACCTTCTGATTCACAGGTAATAGTTATTTGCTGCCCTTGTCGTACAGTGAGCGGTGTTTTAGGCCTCAAAACGAAATGATTTGGTAATCCACCTACCAAAATAAATTAATAAATATCAACGGTCTATACTTGAAAGAGTAAGGGAAAGCCCTCGAAAAATTCATGCTGCTCTTGTTGTACATTAAGTGGTGTTTCAGGCCTCAAAACAAAGTGATTTGGCCATCCACCTGACAGAATAAATAAATTAATATTAAAGGTCCATGCTTGTAAAAAAAATAAAGGAAAAGCCCTTGCAAATTTCAAATGATAAGTGTAAGTAGACTGTCCCGTTGATGGTTCAGGCTTTGCGGTGGCTTTGTAGTCTCATACAACTGAGCTGCATTAAAGACAAACTATGGGACCAAAACAACACTACCATTGTAACGGTAACGCTTGTTACGATTATCGAACCTTATCATGGAAGGAAAAAAGTCATCGGAAAGCTGAGGTTATGTTTAATCCTAAATAAATTGGCTTTAATCTTGTAAATTACCTTACCTCGAATAGGAATCAAATATCCTCTACCAGGTGGCCATCGAATGTTCCAACCACCCCGATTACTCGCCTGGCAGGAATATATTCCAGCATCTCTGCGTTCAACATTTAGTAAAGTAAAAACCTTTCCTTTCCTCGAGAGTTTGTTTTGTTTAAGGTCCAGCTCATGGAAGGAAGCAAGCGGATGATGTTTGTATAGGAGAGATACTGTTGCCTCCTGATCATTTGTAGAACAGTTAATGACTAAATTCTGGCCCAGATATCCTCGTATGATAACCGGTGGCTGGTTTAGAAAGTCTAGCGGTTCTGTTGGAATAACCAAGACACACACAGAAATTGGAAAGTTACAACGGATTATCACTGGCAATCAAGACTGGCATGTGAGACACCTAAATTTGCACAGAGACAGAGACAGAGACCGAGACTAATCGTCTGTCTGTAACCCTCT
This sequence comes from Pocillopora verrucosa, assembly GCF_036669915.1. Lineage (NCBI taxonomy): Eukaryota > Metazoa > Cnidaria > Anthozoa > Scleractinia > Pocilloporidae > Pocillopora > Pocillopora verrucosa. The sequence continues at coordinate 8,299,074 of NC_089325.1, forward strand.
AACATGCACATGTCTGCATCGCAAACACACATTCCATCGCGTGGACTTACTTCTTACACTCCTTGGTCAATTAACTCGTCTTTGCAGTCTCGTAAATTATTGTAATCAAATTTCCTTTAGTATCAAGAACAAAAAAATTAAGTTTACTTCACCTTCATTAAGAATTAAATATCCTGTACCCGGTGGCCACCGAATCTTGTCATTTGCTTCATTTTTTGCCTCGCATGCGTAGAATCCAGAATCTCTTAAACCGACATTGAGAAGTTCGAATGCCTGTCCTTTCTTTAAAAGTTTTTTTTCTTCCAGCTTTAGTTTGACAAAGGCCACAAATGGATGGCGCCTGTAAAGAAGGGACACTGTAGCATCTTGGTCATTGGTGGAGCAATTTATAAGTATCTTTTGGCCCAGGTATCCCTTTAAGATATTCTGTGGTTTCTTAACAAAAGCCAAGGGTACTGTCAAGAAAAACAAGTGAAGTATATCAGCAAATATAAAAAGAATTCTGATGAATTTTGAGTAACTTTCTCAGAATTAAGGATCATATGAAAAGACAAATTTCTTACCACTTCGAACAAGTTTGATGACATGAAAATCCCTTCCTAGTTTATTAGACGCCAGACACCTGAAGCTCGCAGTTGGCTGATTGCCTTGAACGTTTACCACACTCTTCCTTGTCGGTGTGTTTGGAGGAGTCATTATTAGACTCTCAGGGACGGGCATCCACTGACTTTCAACTGGGTCACAAGAGCTCGTGTTGAAAGTGAAACAATCCGTGTTTTGGTATACCCACTTGAATGTTGGCAGAGGATTGCCTTTGTTCACCACACAAGACACTTTCGACCCTTTGCCGCTACTACTGAGCACCTTGTCGGGCTTTTGTATTAATCGGGGGGGAGCTGAAGAAGATAATTAACCTGCATTGGTTTAGTTTTAGAAGATAAAAGACTTACCCTGATGCAGGTATAAGGGTAAAGGATAGCAATATTCTCCGATGGGGACTATGGTAGAAATTGCATTTGCATCAACATTGTCAAACCAAAAAAAATGTGCAATGAAATAAACGTGTGCACATAAAACAAACATGATTTTTGCCAACCCTCCAGATCATTGAGTCAAAGACCTGGGTGTCAGGTGACAAAATTTTGAGTACGAATACCGAAGTTAAATACTGCTTTCAGTTTATACATACCTAGGACGTTCAGATCAATGATTAATTTTGCAGGTTGGGCGTGACCGTTTGTTGCAATACATTCAAATTCTCCTTGATCTCTCGAGTATAATGCACTTCGTATTTTAAGAACTTTTATAGTCCTAGCGCTCTTTCCTCCAAACTTGTGTTCTTTAATTTCTTCATAAACTTCATACGGAATTCCCTGGCATCTGACGTCATTTAACTCGGAGCACTTCATTGTGGGCAACTTCTTGCCATTTCTGTACCAGTCTACGTCAGGTTTGTGGATTGCTGTTGCTATGCATTTGATGACTTTTATCGAGCCTTCTCTTACGGTTTTTTCTTTGACAATAGGTTGCAGTTCATCTGTTGAAATGTTAGAGTAATTATTTATTGTACTTTCTGCTAATAATCATTACACGAATTTGTTTTCATGCGAGTTATTTTTCATTGGTCCGAAACAGAAACGACCACAATTAAATACATATAGCAATGTTTTGACAACCCTTTTTTTTTAAATTCCACTTCTTAATAGCTTTTCATCGATCACTATGTTCCCTTAGGGTATTTAAATGAGGTTTTACTGAAAAGAAATATAGATCTTTAAAAACGAATTTTACAACACCCTCTCCATGACAACTTAGAGGTGTCCCCGTTTTTCTTTTTCTAATCTCACGCTGCTTGCCGCGGTTGGCAAACTTGTGAGAAAGATCATCAAAGAAATTTACATTTCAAACCTCGGTGCTGGACATCTGGTGTTGTTGTTATAACTGGAGGAGCTGTAACGTCTGGATCTGGTTCCGTTTTAAAGTCTGAGGTTGCCTTTGGGAAAGCAGTGATTTCTCGTGTTGGGGTGTGCGGAAGTTCCGTAGCGTCCGATGTTGTTATGACTTCTCGTATTGCTGTGGTGAATTTGTTTTCCACAGTCACAGTCTCAGTATTTGTGGCTTCTACTGTTGATGCAGTATCTTTCGCGGCTGTAGAATACGGATGTTTTGTGGCATCTGTGGTCTCTGGTATGGAATCCGCAACTGTCGTGGAAGCCGGGGTTCCAGAGGTACCATGGATTAGTGTAATGAGATCTGGTTTTGCTACTGTAGTATCCAGGGTCTCTATTGAAGCTAAGGTCTTGGGTTCAGCTGAGGATGCTGTCGAGTTTGGAATTGATGTTGTGTCTTGATTTGTCGCAATCTTATTTGTTGCTGTCTTCACGGGATATGGGCTTGTTCCAAAACTTGCAATGGTTGACATGGCAGACGGGGTGTATGGCACTGCCGATGATCCTTGTAACGCATCTGTCATAACTGAAAGTTTTGTAGTATCTGAGGTCACTGTAGGATCTGACACAGCTGAGCTGTGCACGTCAACTGTACTATCTGTAGCTGGAGTAGAATCTGGTGCTGCAGTAGTAACCTGGGCTGTTGAAATATCTGAGATTGACTCGGTAACTGGGACTACTGTTGCCACTAAAGTTGTTGTCATACTTGAATTCGTTGAGCTCTCTGAGGCTACTCTCGTCTCTGGCTCAACTGTGGTGTACGATGCTGATGCGGTATTCTGCACTGTCTTGGTATCTGAAACAGATGCTGATATGGGTTTCTCTGCTCTCTCTGTATTCGGAGTAGTTGTGGTTTGTAATGATGGAAGCGGCTGACCTATGTGACAAGGATTTAAAAAAGTTACATAAATAAGTTCTTAAAGATAATCATCTGACAGAAGTTGCCAATTGTAACATTAACATCTGAGATAAAATATAGACTTGTTAGTCCATACCTTTCATGTAAACATTGAGTTCTGCTGTGGCCTGAATTTTTCCCAAGTGGTTTTCTGCAAAGCACTGATAGGGTCCCATGTCGGACAACACAAGCCTCTTGACTAGCAAGTATCCATCTCCGATGACGTTGTAAAAAGATTCCTCAATCACGTCCCCATTTCGGCTCCATGTGATAACTGGTTTGGGTATTCCGTCAGCAAAGCATTCAAACAATGCATTGGAATCGACGTAAGCATGGACATTATGTGGTTTCTTGATGAATAAAGGGGGATCTGTGGAGCAAAACAAAACTTTGATTATCTACCGTGTTTACTCTTCTAAGCCCGGCGCCGTTTATCAGAGTTTGTTCCAGTCGATAAACAGGCGCACGATACAAGTGAAGCGCAAGGAAAGGAGGAACGCTTTGAACGAGTCACGTAAACTTTCGCCTTTTTTTCCACTCTACAAAAACATTGCGCCACGTTCATTAACTGAACACCTGCAATAGGCGTTATTATTTTATTTACAAGATAAATAAGGCGTTCGCCTTTTTTTCCACTCTACAAAAACATTGCGCCACGTTCATTAACTGAACACCTGCAATAGGCGTTATTATTTTATTTACAAGATAAATAAGGCGTTATTATTTTATTTACAAGATAAGGCGCCATACATCTGGAGATGCATTTTAAATAACCTGTTGGAAGATATTACTTACGATGTACTTCTAGCTTAGTTGTAGCTTCTCCGATGCCGTTTCGTGAAATTGCACGACAGGTGTATGTTCCCGCGTGTTCCTCAGTTACTGATTCAATCTTAAGGTTGTTCTGTCCAACAACAGAATAACCACTTCCGAGCACTACAGGTAACCCATCGAATAGCCATGTGACTTTTGGTTTAGGAAATCCATTTGCAATGCATTCGAGTATGACAATATCACCAGCGATGTCTTTTCTCTCGACAGACGCGACGGACACATATGGACCGCGAGGAAACCCACTATCTATGCACAGAAAGAATAGAATGCATAGTCATCCATTATCGTAGTGACGCACCCAACCAGGATACGAAAACAAAAGACATCGAGTTTCAGCTGTGTAACAAACTGACTTGACAAGGCATCAGTGTGTTATCTAGCAGCAGGAGACTTTTTCCTTTTTCGTAGAACCTCATCTAAACACTTGTGTGGTTAGGAGTTAATTTGTGGACAGTTCTATTAGCCTCCTCGAGTGTTTAGATGAATGGCACTGTGCTTGATGCGACATTAAGTCTCTTTCCTCATACACAAGGAGAGCCTTGTTCTGGGTTACTTGAAAAGTAGTTCACAAGTACCTACTCCTTTTGAGACCTGCTTACGAGTGGGCTGATGAACTACTAATTTTTCGAGCCAAATTATGGCACACTAGAGTTAGAAATGATAAACGATGACGTACCTACTATACATACCCTTAACATATCTTATATGTCCTACCTGTTATGACTTCAAGCGACGCTGTGAGAGTGCTCGTGTGACTTGTTTCAGTCACAGTATTTTCTGCAGTACATTCATAGTCTCCTTGGTCATCAAATCTGCTCTCGGCGATCTGTAAGGCTCCATCAAAAGTTATGGTGAAACGTCCTCTAGACTCAATGAAGTGATTTTCTCCAAGTTTTCTCCACCTAACAACAGCTTTTGGTGTTGAATCGTTCACGTAGCAATGAAACCTTGATGTGTCTCCAAATGAAACTTTTAACTTGGATGGAGTAACAGCCACCTTGGATGAAATTTCTGTTGATCAAAAGCATATGCCAGTTAATGTTATTTTTTTACAGTTCATTTTGGTCCTGTTTCTTTCTTTAGTTGTGTTATGTGTTAGTTTTGATTCAGAAAACTCGACTAACGAGGTTCTCGGTCAATTTATTAGCTGGAGGCAAATTTACCTCAGGGCTAGAGTTTTTTCACAACTTATCTCTGAAGTGTTCTTTGGTGACATTATCCATAGGCAAAGTAGGAGCGACGATAGTACACTATCCGAAATGGCGGTACTCCACAAACTCCTCGCTAGTTCGCCTTCAAGTTTCCCTAAAGTTTGACTCACTGCGAATGCTAGATTTCCTGTTTGATATTTATCACCAAAGTTCTGTATAAATAAGGCTGTAAGTAATGCCATGGCAATTTTTTCCAACGGAGACGAGTTCCTTTTAAATTTGATAACGGAGACTTGGCTTACCAGCAACGAGGAGACGAGCCGTTCTGCTCAAAATCTGAAAATCCAGATTCATGTCATTACGCGTTAACGCCTCGCACTGGTAGGCTCCTTCGTCTGAATTTTCAGCCGTGTCATGATTAACTTTGGAAAAATACAAAGATCCGTCCGGCTTTATCATTCTTCGGTCATCTTGCGATAAATCCCGCAGTGCAATACCATTTTTCCTCCATGTTATAGCGGCCTTGAGGCTTCCGCCTACTAGACAGTCCAATACAGCGGACTTACCCCGCTGTACATACGTGTCTGTGGGCTCCTTGATGAAATACGGTGCTCTTGCTGACGCCAATACTTCTAAATACATAGAATTAAAATGAAAACATGAATATAAGACGGAATGAATAAGTAAATGAGCGCACAGGTGAATCAGATGGTGATTTATATTTGTGTCGATGCATTTGATCTGTTCATTGCATTCCCCTCTAATCGCTTATTGAAGTGTTGTCACGATGTCATACATGTCCGTGAACTAACCTTCAACTATAAAATGTCTCGGTTGATTTTCGCTGCTTTTGGACCATTTTTTGGACCATTTTTGGGCCATTTTTTGGATCATTTTTTGGACAATTTTTTGGATCATTTTATCGGGGGAAGGTAGACTATTACTATTTAGGGGAGGGGTGGGATGCAGTCTATCAGTACTCAGGGAGGGGTGGGAGGCAAACTGTTGTTACTGAGGAAGGGTAGGATTGGGCTCCAATGGAGGGGTAGAAGACGAACTATTAATACTCAGAGGGGGGTGGGAGGTGGTTGTATTAGTAAATGCTTCTAATAAATGTAGTTTTTTTATGGTTCATTCAAATTTTTTTGAGCGGTTTTTTTAATGTCAAAATTTATGCGTTAGGTCGTAGCGTTTCTTTATTTTTTTTGTCATGCGAATGCGAAACTGGCACCTAGACACTGGACTAAAATTGTTTTTGAAAATATCGCCAATTCCCGTTTTCGATCCTCCTCTGTTGGGTCATTGTTGTATCATTACAACAGTGGAGGATCGAAAACGGGAATTAGCGATATTTTCAAAAACAAATTTAGTGCAGTGTCTTGGCGCCAGTTTCGCATTCACATGACAAAAAATAAAGAAGCGCTATGACTCAGCGCGAAAGTTTTGACATAAAAAATAGTCAGTCGAAAAATCGCTCAGATAATTTGAATGGTCCATTGAAACTCCATTAATCAGTTCAACATTTACTGGGCAGTCGAAATAATTTTTTTGCATTAGACCTGCATAATTGTCTGCTTTGAAGTTTAACATTGAATTTCAACTGTCTCAAATTGCTCGGCTGTAAAATGCTTTGCATTTGCTAACCCGAGGACACCGGAAATTACAAAGTATTCGTACCCTGCAGCGGAATAGGAAAAGTTCGCCAAACTCGTCAAAATTCTTTCAGGTATATTACATTTCACCCTACGGGCAAGATTACTGAACTGTTTCCGCAGGTGAAGAGTTTAACCTACGACAACGTTATCACAGGACCACTGGTAGCCATAACAAGAGCTGATGAATAGAGATTTGGGGAGACTGGCACATTTAACAAACGATCAGCTTACGACTTCTTTGCCGCTTCTGTCCAGTCTCTGCTCGGACATCAATTGTTATTAGGGCTTAGCTGTTTTACATCTAGCAATTACGAAGATGAGACGCTTGGCGCCTTGGAAAGACGTTGAACATATCCAAATACCCTCGCTCTAGAACAATCATAAAACCAAAATATGTCCTTTTTGTTTGGTCATTTTTTGGGGGTCACTGGATTGTTAAGGAAAGATTTGTTGGTTCTTTCTAAAACATTTAAAATCACACTACAGTTTCTCCTCTGATATCTGAAAAAGTCTATCATGTTTACATCTGAAAAACACATTTTTTTTAAGTATGACCCTAAATTATGTTAACCTATAACGTTTTTGATAAACAAATCTACCTCTAAACCTGCTTAATTAGATTATAATCCTTGTCGAGCTATAAAAAATTTTTATAAAGAAACCAGCCTTCTTGACCCTTCTGGATGCAGCCCAACAGAATCTGTGAATAGCCCGTTTACCAGGGCGTGCCATAGAAAACATTTGCCTGTTGAGAGTAAACAAATTTGCCCTACACGGAACCCAAAACATCACAAATCACACCTGAGGTGGATTTCCCACGCTGCTGTATCGATTATCATTTCGCAAAAGGAATTTTCTCTCAATACGTATCACTACTAATCTTGGGCAAGCGATCACTAATGAGAGATTTCGTCAAAGATATATAGAAACCATTATCTAACAGACTAACCTGGTATTATGGCAAAACACAAAATACCAACAAAAGTACTGCAGAGAACATAGGAGTTAGTCATCGCCATAACTGCTCCAAACTTCAATATTTTTGTTTTGCCCTGGCTATGACCGCAACTTGCGATTGATTTCGCTAAAACAAGCAAATCTCCCTAATAGAACATCAGGGGTTTTGATCACTCAGCCAATCAGGTGGCGGAATTGCGCGTTCTTGATCACCGTTGAAGGCAGTTTTGTCAATTAACTGAATGTGTTAAGTATTTGTACACTTAGAAGTATGTCATGATTTCACTAGTTCTTGCCTGACGACGAAACATGGAATGCATATGGTCCGAGTTATGGCATGATCTCAATTGTTATCGACGGCGGTAGTTTTTGTCAATAAGCGGGATATTTAAGGTATCTGCATATCGCGTGATGTGCGAGAACAGCTGCAGTAGTCAATACTAGTCTGGCGGGGACAGGACACGCGATTGTCGTAAAATGCCGTTAATGTTACAGAGCAGCTACCTTAAGTTCGAGTGTCGAAGGGTCAGAGGTTGATTTCTCCTTGGTGGGTTTCTGTTCCTGAAGTGAATTTTCAGGTTCCAAACTCTTCATTAGCTGACTACCGTAATCTTAATCTACCTTAGTCCTTGGTCAGAGCGATTGACGAAGGGCTAACGCTCGAAACGTCAGCTTTTAAACTATTTACGGTGGCCAATTTACGATTTCAACTCAGTTAATAATACTTAATTATCCTGTTACACTATCCCACCGACGCAGCACCACAGTTTCTCTAGAAACTTACCCCCTTTACCGTAACCATAGGTCAAGTTAACACGCTTTTATCTTTTATAGGCAAAGTAGACAATATTATATCCAATTAAAAACCAGACATAATATCAAAATATTAAAATCAATTAATCACAATCATCCTTCTGGCAAAATTTACATTGTTAGCCATTTCACTCTTGACAACGACATTCGCCTATACTCCATATAAAGCTCCGTGAATCTCCCGGCAGCCGCTGGATTATCAGAAGTCACTAAAGCCAAATTGTGATTTATTGCTTTCAAAGCCTCGCAAACTTCCCACTGGCGCTTTCTTTCAGTCACGAAACAGCGGCGAAAGCTTCCTTGTATCGACAAGTGGTCAAAAGGACAGGTAGAATTTTGGCAGAATACTATTTGAGAATTCAGTATATTCGCCCTCTGGGTTCGGGATCCACCCCAGGTCTTCATCTTTCCACTTCTCTGGACTTGCACTTTCACTTTCACTTATTCCCGCACCTAATGTGCGCAGACGCAGTTATGTGAGTTACACTTCCGGTTAGTTACTTTCACCTCCGGTTATTTTGTCTTGGAGGAGGTGGGGGGAGGGTCAGATGTTTTTGTGTAGTTACCTGTGAAGGGTCATGCATTAATCCATTCTGGTATGTGAGAGGGCCACGACTTTTCTCGCAAAAAAATTTCTAAAATACCCCGACCCACCCCTTCCCCCCCCCCCCCCCCCGCCAGTAAAAAACATACCTTCCCTAACGAATAAAGGAAGTCTCGACGAATAAAGGAAGTCTCAAGAAACTGTGGTGCTGCGTCGGTGGGAGAGTATAACGGGGTAATTTCGGATTATCAAATGAGTTGATAATGTAAATTGCCACCTGACTTTTCGAGCGTTATCCCTTCGTCAGAGCGATTGGCAGCAGTTACTCCCATCCATTCGTGATGCCTCGATAAAGAATTGAGACAAATGGAACAATCCGTTCCGCTCTATTATTTTTTTTTTTCAGTTTTCATGTTTTTGTTTTCATATTTATCCACTGGAGGCGGCTGTGACTTCCAGATGTTATGATAATTTCACACGAAGTGATGTTGTTCTTGCTAACACACTCTGTTTACAAATGTGAAGATGTTGTGGTTTTATGCGGCGAATCAGCACCAGAATGTCACTTGAGTATTGTTTAGTGTTTCTTCATCAAAGACAGAACGTCTTCGATATTAAGGCAAACATCATTTTATCAGACTCCAAGGCCTCCATGCCCATCCTCTGCTGTTTGTGTGACCAAGTCAGGTGCGCTGATATGGTTGAAGGAATAACACGACATGCAGTACTACAATGACTCGTAATTTTCGAAAAATATTGTGGGTTTGACACAATGAAGTCCATGCAATAGCTCTTATCGGAGTTGAGCACGCCACCCAAACAATCCAGCGGTATTCTTGTGAGTAAACATCAAAGCGAGGCTATCGGGTCACCATCGATCAGATTTGTGTGAGAAAGTGAGGAAAACTTATGGAGTGTTCCACAAATCTTCCACAAGCGGCCTTTTTTTCCGCTGAGGAGAAAGTGCAGTTGATAAGTGGTAATTTCCCACGGCATATTACTAAAGAAAGACTCAAAGAATGGTTGTCATTCCTTAAAGGGACGGCTAAAGATGGTAGTGCACGGTCTGAAGCAACGAAGGCTGAGTTATCTCAAAGGTACACAGATTGCAATATTTTTTGTCCCTTATAATTATTGCCATTGCTTGAAGGGAATATCGAAGCATAAGTTCTATATCGATTTGTTTTACCTGCCGCAGGGTCATCAGTTATATAAAAAATGGTTGGGAGAAAATTTTACGGAGAAGTGGCAACACTTGGCGGCAAGTAAACCACTGGAGCAAACGGCGACCGTCAATTGTGATTTCCCTGGATCTGCACAATGGGTTTCGCTGGTTGACGCGAAGGACGATGTCCCTTCATTTAATATTCAGAATATCGTGTCTTACTTTATTGAAAGAAAAGCTAAAGACAATGAATCCAACAAAGATTTCAAGAATGTCAGCAGCAAAGCTTTCGGTTTGTTTCGACATGGTCATATCCAAAAACTTAGTTTGCCATTTCTCAAGTAAACATGAGATGTCGTCATTCTTTAACTGAAGTTGATGTTCCCAGTTTTCATCTACAATTTGAAATAAACCTTTACTTTCGAGATGTTCAGTTTCCATACCATCTGAAACAGATTTAAAATCGGTGTTTTCAATGTTTATCGGTTCGGGGGCTGAATGCTGCTGCGATTTTTCTATTTTTGTTTTCTTTGTGTTCAACGTTGCTCGATCAGCGGGCTCTTTCCTCTTTGGTTTTTCAACAGTAAATATAAACTTTGTCGGTACGGAATCTTGCTTCAAGCGAATTCTTTGTCCTCCCATTGGTTTTATGAAGCAATTAGCTTCAAAATGCTGACTACAGACATAAGAGTTTTTGTTTACCGGAGTGTTCTCTCGACGCAGTTTCACGAGCCATTGTGCTAGCAAATTCTTGTTTGACAGCGGCAGCGAATGCCATGATAAGTCCTTGCATTCCGCTTTGGAACTTCGGTTTTGACACCCAAAAGCTATGCAATGTTTCACCATGGATAAAGAAACTAAAAACTCGAGAAAATATTATGTAAATACCAAGCTACTACTAATTTCCCTCTCTGCTTTCTTGTACTTTGGGGCGAGCTAGACCCGATAGCCTCGTTTTGGCGTAAGCTCATCCGGAGACCGCTGATTTCGCGTGCTCAACTCCGATAAGGGCTATTTGAAACGTTCCGTAACGGCCTTTTTTCTTTCTTTTTCTTTTTCTTTTTATTCTTAGCCTTGGACGTGTCCCATGGCACGGCATAAGACGGCAGGTTTTACAGAAAGCGGTTGAGGGCAATATGTTGTTAAGTAACGGACCACTATATCAGACTGCATGTCGTGTTATATATTACCGTCTTCGGCTATTCCATTACTTAGCAACAATTTTTTAGCGCTCTCTTCCTTCCTGTGGTGCTATGCGTTCATGGCTGAGATTTTCAGGAAGAACCACTACTTAAATTGGGAGGACTTAACTTTGAAAACTTTGTAATATCTTCCGAAAAATAGCATTCATATCATAGGTAAACGAACTTCCTTCTATCTTGCAACTTAGACAGTTAAGTTAAAATTTACCCACCTTCAATCAATAATTCTTAACTGCTTGTTATTTTTACATGCATATCTCGATAGTTTTGGAGATTTTTTATTCAGTAACCCAATATAGCTAAATAAAATCCGCATGGAAGAAAAATTCCCCAGGAACAATGCTACATATCATGAAGAAGATAGACGGATTAACCGTGGGAATACAGATTAACAAGCAAAGACTGAGATCAAAATAAATAAAGAAGGAAAGAAATTAGGGAGGAAAATGAGAGATGATAAATATTTACTTTGACGGTTTATGACAACACCCTCAGCCCGCACACATTCTTTGGACTTTACAGGGCCTATCTGTGGATTTCCCTCTGTTCTCTGTCTCTCGCGTTGTTGTAAGTTCTATTAATATTTAAAACCCCACTGTTGTCTATCAGCCCTTAGACGATGTAATAGCAGGCAAGGATCTTTAATCATTGGGATGATCAAACGATGAAAATATTAAACCACATCCCAATTTGGGGGGTTTCCATTCTCCATCGAGTGTTTCCGTTTCATGCTGATGGCTGACTTACACTTGAGGATAAATTCCTTGAAGATAAAATTTAGGAACAATATTTACCGAGCCCACTGAATAAGTCAAACAAACTGATGCTAGTGAGTTTTCAAAGGAATTAGATACATTAAGGAAGACTAATCATCTCCACGATTGGAAAAAAAAACAGTTATAAAAAATTATAACAACTGGGACCGTTTTAGTGTCTAATGACCCTTCGCTTGTCTAACATCATCTCCGCAAATGCGAAATCAAGTTAAGCAAAGTCTCCTTTGTGAGCGAATAGATTATCATTGAAAAATTTAGCGCGAAAGGTTATTTTAGTATTTCCACGTAATGCTTTGGAGGAAAATCAATGCAGTTTCGCCTAAATATACAAGCATTCGACCTATCTTATCCTCCTTTAACGAAATTGCAATTTTTTTATGGTAGGTCACGTTTCTTATTACGATGCGGTCTAAATATAACTCTTAATCATTAAATTATTCGAATATTCCAGCGGAAACGAGGTATTTCATCTTGACGTAATCAACAAACGTTGATCTAAACGAGCTTGTGATTGGGTAGAACAAACACACCTAAACATGTTTCCTTTACATTTCCTGTGAAGTGTCGTGGAACGCCGGACTCCGTCGAAGCAAACGTGTCTTGTACAGAAGAGTAGTGAAAGCGAAAGCAGAACTGGAAAGACGAAATTTTTTTAAAAAATCAATTGGATAATTGTCTTAGTTATTTTTGTTACTAAGAAAGAAGAAGAACTTTTTAACGCCCGTCGAGCTGTTAAAAATGGCGGCGTCGCGGAACATCATCTGGAGGGAGTACAAGTTTTCAGTTGTGTGCATCATTTTCATCTGGACTTTCCTTTCATTATCTCGTCAAGGTATGGATTTTAATGTTCAAATTTACAATTATGTTCACAAAATTGCGGCTTCGTTGAGAAAATTGCGATATCTTGCAAGCTTATTTTGACAATTTTTCATTCATTTAGAAATTATTGGTTCTAGTTACGAACCTCGCCGAGGGAAAATTTCTTTTCTTAAGAAGGATTGTTTCAATTAAGAATATTGTAGAAAACTTACGTTTATTCATTAACGCGGGAAAGTAGAGAGATCGTGATGTACGGTAAGATCCCTGTGCTTACATATCCGGCAGCTTTCATTTATTCAGCGTCATCGACGAGAAATCGTGGAAGTCGGTCCACATTTACCGTAAGTACAGTTGTATTCATCAAGTGGCCATTCAATAATACGACAAGTTATCTCCAAATGAAGACAACAGAAAACTCACTTCATCGACTGGTCAACTTGAAACCAAAGTGGAACATTTTTTTCACGTAGAACTGTTAGGGACAGTGGTAATAATCCCCATTTTGTTCATTTTTTGCGGTCTGCAGTTCAACCTTTAGCCCGGATTAAATTTAATGAGCGTGATGTAAGCTTAACTTTACGTCCCATGAAACAACTCAACTAAGAGGAAATACTATTAGTTTTAAATTACTGCTCTTCTCCTCCTCAAGCACTAGACTTTTAACTTTTCACTTTATTTCCTACGAATTATGATTGCATTTCTTTATAACTGACCTTGATTTACTCTTAATCGTAAAGCATATGCACATATCCTTCATTTGGATAACTTTTGTGAAATCAATTTCAATTGTCTTAACTTCATTATTAGATTAGCATACGTTTGTGTTAGCTTGTGATTCCCTGCTGTTTGTCATGAGTCAGTTATTTGTCATATGAAGTCTAGATGTATTGTCTAAATTTCCTGCAATCCATTTACACAGAAAAATGAAGTTTTAATATTAAATCACACTATCAAGAGTATTTTAAGATTGCTTTCTGCATAAAAATTTGTTTAAATTTGTTAATTTTGAAAATACTGCACTCGTACAAAAGCTGCACAATTTACTGTCTTTCTTTGTGAAGTATTTATTTTGTAACTTAACATGAACCAAATTATCTAGAGTGTGATTGTGTCAAAGGAGGCCAGAAATGCTACTTGAGATGTATGCCTATAAATTTTCTGTTAGCAGCAAATGCTGTATATATTGTTCAACTGGTATCAGTGGGGTATGATCTATCACCATGACACTGGTGGTCATGCCAAATCTTTAAGGGAACTTTTAATCCCATCATCACCAAATTTTCTTCTTCCACCTCTGCTTGAAATAGGGACAAAAGACAGATATGACCTAGGCACTTGAAAGGACTTGACAATTCAGGAAAGAGCTCAAGTTCACCCTGCTGAAAGATAGATTATTTTATTGTTGTCTATGTACAGATAAATTTTCTTCAACAGCTTCTAAGGTCAACTTTCCCCAAAATGGTTTAGCTTTTGAAAAATTTATGAGAATGACTGCAGTTGGGAATTTACTTATATTCATGGTTAAACCCTATCACTCAACCACTCTATCATTGTGTCCATTTTTTTTACTTTTGGAAGACAAGTCCAGCCTTGTCAATCCAATTAACGTTAAATTAACAGTCACCTTTCTTCTTTCTAAGGGGTTGGAGGGTTAAGTTAGATTGGCCTAAAGCTTCATCTTGGCCATGTTTGCTAATGATTGTTTACTTTGCTGTAGGTGTGGATGCATTAAAATTTCTCAGTCCTCCACCCCAAGTTTCTAGTGGATTCCTAGCCAGGAATATTGACTTCAACTGTTCAACTGATGATGCAAATGCAACAGTTAAGCTTTTCTTCGCTGCAGACTTTGTAAACTATAATGAAAGAACTTTGTCTCCTGAGAAACTTCACCTGAATAAACAAGTTTTTACATTGTTGAACCTTGGGGTGAAGGATGGTGGACAATATAGGTGTAAAGCAACAGATGGAAAAGAAAACATTGAATGGCCAAGCACTCATGGTTTACTCTTTCTTTCTCAAGGTAGGTGGAACACAAGCATACATTATGTACGATGTAGTTTACATTATGTATTGTTTAGCAAATCTAATCCTCACTGTTAATACCAGAAACTTAGGTTTAACAAATCAACAGTGGTTTAGCATGGTATTTACTCCTCTCAAAAACACTATATTTGTTATCACAGTGGTCAAAATGTTATGAAATCACAAGGCATAGCCAAGTGAGTCAACAACAAATAAAACAATTCTTTTAGTTTGACCATTACTTGACAAGTTGACATGAGCAGCATGTCTTTACTCTTATTGACAACCACAAATTGGCCATTACTGCCAATTGTGGTAAAAACAGTGTTCTTTTGTGTTTTGTTCATGCAACCATTTCATTTCCAGGAATGACCATAAAAAAGTTTTCTTTCTCTAAAAACATTTTCAAGCAAAAGGTGTCAAGAGAAGACAAAATATCACAGGAATATTATTTGATTTTATACCAAACTCTCAAAGATAATGCAGTAAGAAATTTTTGCAGACAGTGTGGAGAATTGATATTGGATCTTAAGGGTAAAGGAGGTAATTTTCCTGTGAGAGTACATTAAATTATAAAGTACCAGAGAGTGACATAAAACAAGATTCACCAGGAGTATCACTGAATAAAAGTATTTTATGGCAATGAATTCTTTTGAAATCAACATATTTAACTAAAAAGGTTCTAAGGTGTACAGGGTTAATGATATTTATGAGCATTTAATTTAAAAGTGTTGTGTTACCTTACAGGAAAATTGCCAGATATTATACTTGATCCACCAAGACCAATCATAATACAGCAGGGGCAAACTGGAAAAATCACATGTCAAGCTCTTGGTTGGTCAGTCAGCAAACTTGCATGGAAGAAGCGAACTGACTCTGGTGACCAAAATGTTCCAGACAGTAAAGTTACAAATGTTGTAGATAAGTCTGAAAATTTAGCGAAAGCAACCCTAACCTTCACTAATGCTCAACCTCAAGATAATGGTGAATATAAATGTGTGCTGACAGCTTTCAACAAACAGGATTATAAGCTTGCAAATATACGTGTGGATGGTAAGTTGTGAACCATTTTTCAGGGCTCAAAATTAAAAAAAATTCCAAGTCGCCTTTTGGCAACTATCAAAGAAAAAATGGTCGCCAAATACAAAAATGCAGTCGCCAGGTAGTACAAGAACAGAAACTCAGATGAGAGCCCCATTTAATTAACATAGTTATTCAGCTTCTGGAACTAAACACATTGCAAAAACATCCTCCGGTAGCTGTTGCGTGAGATTTACACTCCAAACAAACGTTTTTGAAAGGCTTTGAAACGCTTCTTGTTTGCATACTAACAACGATCTTGCTTCCTGGTAATTTCTAGCCTGCAGCAAATTACGAAATTTGCTCAGTGTATTCTGCTCTTGTGATAAATAATTCATGACTTTCAGTGTAGACTCGTCTCACTTGATCAAGCAAATGCTGAAAGAAAGCACCTGCTTTGAAAGCCGGCTACTTGCGACAGAATCTGCTACAGAACGCTTTTAAATTCAGCAGCCTTTCAACAAAATATTGCACCCGCGATCACCATGTAGAAGCCACTGTAATGTCGTCTCATAAGTCTCTCATAAGTTGTGATCTTAGAGCGATTTCAAGTTTTAACTTAAAGGTAAACAGACTAAATTTGCATTTCCTTTTGCAGAAAAGCAGAAACAAGACTAAGGAAATTGTTTCTCACCTTTAATATTTTATTTATCAAAGGAACATAGTTGCCAAAGTGGCGACTAAACTCAAATTTTTAGTCGCCAAGTTTAAAGTTTTAGTTGCATTGGCGACCATATCGGTCGCAATTTTGAGCCCTGTTTTTATAATGCAGCATTAGCATTTTTCTCAAGCCACTAAATTTTATAACTGTGACGCCATTGGTGTAGTTGAGCACACAGAACCTAATTCTACTATCCAGACATGTTATCAAAATTGTATGTTTTTCCATGGTCATTTTTTTAGTGGGAGATGTGGTGTCTATGTGGTTACATGTACATGTAACATGTGGGACTTGTGGTGGAGAGGTCAGCACTGACCTGGCAGGGTTGTTGTGTCAAGTTTTGGAGCAAGATACCTTACTCTTACAGTGTGTTGCTTCTCTCAGGAGTATCAAAAGTTAACAGCCCTTATCAAGGAGATGATCATAATTCATAGGCTTTTCATACCAGGAAATTCATCTGGTTCTGTGGACCATAAGACTGGAAAACTGATCAACCTTTTGCCCTATTTACTCAATAAACATGAACAGTACCTTGATAATTTTCTATTATGGTATATTTATGTACAGTTACCTATCTTCTAATTTGTTTGTAGCACCTCAACCACCAACTTTGTATCCATACAATGGAGGGACAACAGTTAATGAAGGGACTGAAAAAACTCTTAGATGTATAGCTAAAGCATCTCCAAAAGCCAATATAACCTGGTACAGGCATGGCAAGGAGTTACAGAACACCACCTCCTGTTCCCCATCAGATGAGAAAGAGTGCAAGACTGTTTACGAGATTTATGAAGATGACCCCACCTCTGCTTTGCACACTACTTTCACTAAACAAGTTCTTCAGATACATGGTGCCATGTATCCAAGAGACCAAGGGGAGTTCAAATGCATTGCAATGAATGGCATTGGTCAACCTGTTGAGTTAATTATAGACCTTGATATACTTGGTATGTGCAGTACTTTTATTTGCAGTTTATTTCATTCACTGCTGTTGAACTTCTTCTTCCAACAGCCACCTTGCAAGGCTCTGTGCTCAATATGTTTCAAATGCACCATTTGAAAACCTAAATTCATGAAAATATTTGGTCAAGAGAAAAAAAAAGCTGGCTGGCAGTAGTTTCTAGAGGTTCATAGAATGTCTGGAGGTGTAATGAACTCAACCAAGGAGAAATCAAGGGATGAAAACAATGTTGGTGATATTTTTGCTATGGTGTGGCAGTTAGCCTGCTGAACAAACTGACTACCTATCAGTGCCTTTCTCTGTCCAGTTGTAGTCAGAGGTACTAAGAAACTGTTGGACACAAATTGAAAATTGAAAAGTGTGTCAAGAAACGACAATGGACTGGCATACTATACAAGGAGATTAAATAGCAATACTTGAATGTTAATTGAGATGTGGATTGGTGCATTTGGCTCAACTGAAAACCTTACTTTTACCTTTTTTCATTTCAGCACCAACTGCTATAGATAAAGAGCGAGATGAAATACCAGTTAAAGAAGGGCAGGAATCAACAGTGATCTGCAAGGTGACAAAATCTAACCCACTTCCCACTTTCACATGGAAATACCAAACTGTCAAATGTGAGGACTGTGTACCTGATGAAAGCAATTGGATTGATGTTCCATCTTATCTTCTCCTTACACCCCAAAAACAAACAAACTTAAGTGAAGTTCGAGTTGAGAAAAGTCAGTCTGCTGCTTTTTACCGTTGTCAAGCTGACAATGGTGTTGGAAATGACACTCACATTATAAAACTCATTCGGCTTGGTAAGTAGTTTTTATTTATTGTTTCAAGATTTAGCTCTGTAATTATCAGGAAAAGCATTCAATGGACATAATTTGTGTAGAATGAGATTAAACCAAATTTGAAGTCGTTCGATGAATTAATTAAAGTAATATTGCACCATCCATTTATTCTGATGATCCAAGCATTTGTTCCCTTTACTAATTGCACTCTTGTCAGTTTTGTTAATTTTTTGTGACACTAGACAATTCCCACTTTTTTTACCTTGTGAAATTGTGATGTTGACTAACAAATGTTTTGTCATCAAAATTTACTCTCCATTTCATTGTATGAGAGATTTTTAGAATAATTAGCACCAACAATATTTTAATCAACAGCAAAATCAAAGAAAATTTATGAGTTTGAGTCAGACAGTGCAACACAGTTAGATGAAGAAGGCACTTTGCATCTCGTTTGCATCAGGCGATGTGGTCTTTGGTGCACTGATACCCTCTTTAAAGATGGTCAACAGCTGTCAGTTCAAAAAAATGACTCGCGTGTCAACATCACAACAATACAATCATCTAAAGATAGGTATGAAAGCTGGCAGATATTGACGATAAAGAAATTGACACTTAATGACTCTGGAAGTTACCGCTGTGGGCCTGCTGGTCCAGAAAATGATGTACTTAACATCACTATCAAAAGTAAGTACAGTTTTTGCTTAAAAGCAGTCGTTGAGCAGACTGAAGGCTTTAGTTAACCCTTTCACCCATATCGGTGAATAGCATTCAATTTCTCCTTGAAATGTCACCCCTTAATCAAACACAAAGGTCACAAGAATGAAGGAAAAGATTGCAAATTGAAGGAGTTCTTGATTATTAGACAAATTTTCCCTGTTAATACCAAAGGAAATTTATAGAGAATAGTGTGGAGAATATGGATACTGATGTTAAGGTGTAAAGGGTGAATTGAGTCCTTAAGTCTGTCAATGCTTGAATGTTTCCATTGGTTTCTTATTACTGATTCTTCTTATGTACTCTGTTGTGGGGGATTGCAAAAAAGAAATTTGGTTACAACAATGGTTGAAGACAAAATGGTTGGATTTTATTTTCATAACCACCATTAAAAACTGCTCAGTATACACATTTCCTAACTTGTTAAGATAAATTTGAAATTCACTTGGAGGAGCATAGTGTAAATGTCTATCCTCCTACTGATTGTCTCCACTGAAAACAGCTGCATTCAGCAGTAAAATTATCAATCAGATAAAAAATCAGGAATGCAATTCCCACAGATCTCACTGTAGTCATAGTGGAATTGAATCCAATGCAGAATAACCCATACACACATACCTGTTTGCATTGCCTTATAGTTTGGAGATGCCATTATGTTCTCGTGCTATGATAAAATTTTGCTTTGCAAGTACATATGCTTAAGCTTGAAACTTTTCACCCATTAAATATTTTTTTTGTGCCTGTAGAGTTGTAAGGTGGAGGCAGGAAAAAACTCCATTGAGAGCTAACAACTTATGAAGGGCCCCTCATGCTGGGAAGATTTTGACTCAGAGCCTGTTTTGTTGTGTGATTTAAATCTAAGCGGAACAATTTTTATGTAACGTGATAAATCCTTATCCTTCAGGGTGAAGGGTGTACAACTGAAGGGTAATTAGTCATTGGCAATGATATACAAATCTTGGGCATGTTACTATATTGTTTTTTTGAGGCACAGCCTATGGGAAGTAAAATCCATCATTAAGCAGTGATATTTTTCTTCTGCAGAATTAGTTGCACCAGACATTAGCAAGTTGCCTGATAAAGCTGCGATTCAAGATGAAGACTTTCAAGTGCAACTGTACTGTAATGCCACTGGGCACCCAAAGCCAACTCTTACTTGGTACTTTGAGAGAAATGGAGAAAAAGTGCGCATCAATGAGAAAGGAGAAGGATTGGGTGGAAATGTAGATGCTTGTGAGAAACGGACCTCTGGCTACTTCTTTTTAGTAGACAGAAATCCTTCTGACCTTGTGATTTGCCGCCCAAAGCTACAACAAATAGGAAAATATACATGTCGTGCTAGCAGCCCTAGATTCAAAGTTAAGGAACAAAGTGCATTCATCAATGTGTTTAGTGAGTAGTTTTCAATTGTGTTGTGATATAAGTCTTTTGATGCTGTATATCTTTACCGACTTACGCACAAACATGTTAATGTACCATCAGACAGGGTTTTTACTCGAAAATGTATTTTGGAAAATGAAGTTATTGATTTGGGAGCTTTTGGGTTGAATGAAAAAGCTGGATATTCATTTTTTTCCCTTCAAAGTGGATTTCACAGCAGAATAATGCATCATGCCAGAACATCTTGGTAGGGAAGACATGTTTGGTCTATTCTTTTGTAAAATGTAGGAAAAGAATCCGAGCTTGTGAGGGAGATCATAATCCCAATTCTCTAGCTCATAGTCAGTCTATTGCTCACTCTGGCTTTTCAGGTGCTTACAGTTCCTATTGTTTCAGATTGTAGAAAAATAACATTTCCTGTTCCATAACTGACTGCTTCTTTTCCCCAAATAGTGGCAGCTAAAATCAAAGAGCCGGTGGATGGGTACGAAATTCAGAAACTGAAAGTTGGCCAGAAATTAAATGTGACATGCAGAGCTGAAGGAAACCCACTGCCTAATGTATCATGGGTACAGAACAGTACTGGCAAGGTGATAGCATCTGATCTGGGCTCCCTCCAGCTTAATAAGGCTCTGGAGAAA
This sequence comes from Pocillopora verrucosa, assembly GCF_036669915.1. Lineage (NCBI taxonomy): Eukaryota > Metazoa > Cnidaria > Anthozoa > Scleractinia > Pocilloporidae > Pocillopora > Pocillopora verrucosa. The sequence goes on from NC_089325.1 coordinate 8,320,081, forward strand.
GATGCTGATTTTGGTAGTTATAAATGCATTGCTCGCAATCGCTTGAAAAACAGTGGATGGAGAAAGGATGAAGTTCACATAAAAGTGATCAAATGTAAGTTGGTAACTGCATTTGGAATTATGTTAGATTATACAGTTTAATGTTCAAATGACAGTCAAGGCTCGGTTTCTCCTTTAACCCCCAAGAGTGATTGGCATCTAATTACTGCGTACAGTAACACTGCTAAAACAAACACTGAGGCAATGAGAATGAAGGAAATTATTGCCAATTTAAGTTCTCCTTGCCAGTGTTGAAGAAAATGTTTAGAAAACAATAATTGTGGAGAGAATATACATCGTGATGTTAAGGGAGTCAAGAAGGCAAGCTGTCCTCTGTATTCTTCAATGACCAAGAGCTGCTCTGAGTTTGGATGATTTATTGTCCATTGCAAAGTTCTGACATTAGAACAATTAGCTCCTTCTTAAAGGTTGTCTTGTATTTAGAACTGCTGCAGAGGAGAAACACTCTCGAACAGAAAATACATGTTCAACCAAGATATGCAGCCAAGTAATACTTAATGTCTTGATTAAGTGCTGCAGTCTAAAATTTAGAAGTATAGTATTTGATATTTGTTTGTTCTTTGCTCTTTCTTGTTTGGTTCTTTTGTTTATTAGAACCTCTAAAGGTAAAGAGAGCACTTCCATTGTACAGTGTTTAGGTGCATGTATTTATATTTTTGTCTTTTTTTTTTTGCCTTGTGAAGTTTCCACTCCTGTTACAAGAGCTGGAGGGTCTCCACTGAGTACTGGTGCCTTGGTTGGAATTGCCATTGGTGTGGGTGTCTTGGTTCTTCTTGTACTAGTGATATGTTGTGTGGTGTATCGCAGACAAAAGAGACAGATTGACGAATACAAGGAGATTTACTTCCTACGAAGCTCAGACTACCAGGTAATCTGAAACTTCCAGGATCTGATCATTAGTTCTCCTTTTTAGTTGCGGAGGATTTCTTGTGAAATCATTTGAGAAATTGTTGTTTTATCTAGATAATGCTTCTAAGCTGCGAGGGGGTTTGTTCTCATATGAAATATGAACATAGCGATGTTTATTGTCATAGTAAATGTGGGGTGATGCTTGTTGTTCAAGTTACAGTACCTGTTCCCTTTTAAAGTGATTAGTTAACTATTGCCGGATAGGCAAGAGTTTGTTTGTATGTTTGTAAATACTATCGTTACTTATGAAAACATTTTTGTGTTTAGATCGACCCCGACCGCAGCCTCCTGGAGCAGTGCAGCGATCTGCCATATGACCCAGACTGGGAATTCCCCGAGGAAAGACTTATTCTCGGGGATGTGCTGGGTGCTGGGGCCTTTGGTCAGGTTATTAAGGCAGAAGCTATTGGCATCCTGGCCTTTGAACCACGTGATAAGAGCGCCGAGTCATTCAAGCGACGCTCGAAAATACGCAGGTCCTCGCGGGCCAAAGATCTGAAGAAAGAAGAAGGCCCCGGATGGAAAAACACGAGGATCCCTGTAGCAGTGAAAACCTTGAAAGGTCAGTGGAAAGCAGCTTGATATACCAATCAAACCCCAAAGAGTGACTGGGTTCTTATTTCTCCCTTTAGTATCACCCTTGAATAAAATATAAAGGTAATGAGAACAAGGAAAAGATCACCAATTCCGGAAGCTCCTGATTGTCATCAAATTCTCCTCGGTAGCACCATAGAAGATGTAAAGAGAACAGTGTGGAGAATATGAATATTAATTTCAATTGTAAAGAGTTAAGCTTAATATCCTAATGCCTTCACTGATTTTTTTTTCCTTTTTCTTTTTTTTCATGCGACGAACCTCGTTCTTCTAGAGAGTTAATTAGAGATTGTTTTCGTGAAATTTTGGAATTTCTGTAACATACTTGTCGTTGTCGTCATTGCTGTTGTCATCATCATCGTCAATATTTTTGTATGCATTTTAATCAGTGTTCTATCTTTTTTTTTTTTTCCCAGAGGGTGCAAGTGAATCAGAATACAAAGATTTAGCCTCAGAACTCAAGATCCTTATCCATCTTGGACAACACAAAAACATAGTGAATCTTCTTGGAGCTTGTACACGTGGAAAGCGACTCATGGTGATTATGGAATTCGCTCCCAACGGCAGCTTACTGTCTTTCCTTCGAGGTAAAAGGGATATTTATGAGCCAGACTGGACGAAGACCACCAATGACCCGAATAAAGAATTTACACTTGTCGATCTCGTAATGATCAGTTATCAGGTCAGCAGAGGAATGGCATTCTTGGCTTCAAGGAAGGCAAGTTTTTTTTTTTTTTTTTTTTTTTTTTTTTTTTTCACTTCATTTGTGATCTGCCACGCTAAATTGTTTTGCCTTAGTTTGCAGCGCGGACATTCTGTATTCCAAGAATTAATTGGAAAAGTCTATGAGCTGATTGAATTGTTTTTGGAACTTGCCTGGCAACCAGGAGCTCCTCCTTTAAGCGTTATTTCCATGCTAGGAAACTCCTCTTGATTTGAACTTTGAGCATCATAGAAATACCACAATGAGAGAAGTCAAATTTGCAGTGTTAAGACTATACTGACATCAGTAATAAATCCCTCTCCAGTGTGTGCACCGCGACTTGGCCGCAAGGAACATCTTGGTGGGTGAAGACTATGTAATGAAGATTGCAGACTTTGGTCTTGCTAGAGACATTTACAAAGATGATCTTTATGTGAAGAAGACGCAAGGATTACTGCCAGTAAAGTGGATGGCTCCGGAGTCTCTGTTCGACAGAGTTTACACTGAGAAAACGGACGTGTAAGTTTTGCTGCTCTCAAAGATGTACGCTTTTATGTACGTAATTATATTGTTGACGTTCCGTTGCTGCAATAATCCCACCAATTGAAAACAGTTTAGATTTGTGATACTGATATGGGAGATTTAGCGTGAAATAACCTTCGAATTTATACAACTGGACTGCACACCCCCTATCAAGAGCTCCGAGAAGTTATTTTGGGGAATGAAAAGTAATTTCATTTTGATCGTCCGCGACTGTCTCGTATAAAGAATATGTCTAAATGTTAATTTTAACTAATTTGTCTAATCTCCAGGTGGTCTTTTGGTATTCTGATGTGGGAAACATTTACCCTTGGAGGTACCCCATACCCCGGTCTCCCCACGGAACAGCTTCTTGATTACCTAAGTGAAGGGAAGCGGATGGATAATCCAGCCAAGTGTCCACTGGAAGTGTACACCGTCATGAGGGACTGCTGGCTTCACGACCCTGAACAAAGGCCACACTTCGCTACCTTGAACGAGCGACTGGGAAAAATCTTGGAAAGGCACATGACAACGGTATAGACTGCTATGACATATTTTTATTTTATGACATGTATCTTTTACTGGCGACTGTTTTTGAAAAAAGTTAGCCAGGATCTCAATTCTTCACGATGTCTTTGCCACACCCCAAGCCTGATTTTGTTTCGATTTTTCTCTCGTCTCGTCAGACGGACAACTAGAGACAAGCTATTTTTAGCAGTCTTTCACCCAGTTATGCAGGGGCCTTCCTCATAAAGAACATTTTCAAATGGTTGCTCCATAACTGAACGTTTAATAGCCGTAAATATTCTTCTTTCGAATGTAGTCGTGATTATTCTGTCCTTCCTCCCTCAGGAGAACCCTTACCTTGCGCTTGAGTTGGACGATGATGAGGGTGTTGAAAGTCAGGGGTATTATCTGCAGCCGTGTGATTCAGGTCTGCGAGATTCCAAGCGATATGTAAAGTCACCAATAAGCTCTCCGACAGGCGAGCTTCCGCCGAATACGACCCCGGAAGGAGCTGGAATGGAGTAAGTTAAGAAAAATCACCAAGACTACGAATTTATCGACAGTATTCGTCGGATGACCTTTGCTTTCTGTCGCTCATCCTTCTTTCCACGTTAGTCAAATCAGACGCCAAATTCTCCCAACCCTCTACTCCCCATGTTTAAACACTTTTCGTGGGAAAACTGGGGTCACCGTGTTTGGGAGAGAATATATTAACCTTTTTTAACCATGGAATCTTTCTGTTCATCTTCAGGTACGATTCTCCGTTACCTGCTTTACCACCAGGTCTGGACGTGATGAGCGACGACGAAATCAAAAACGCACCCCTCCCTTCCATCCCTCCCTCGTATGAAGAAGCTTTGAGCGACGAAGATGAGTCCCGGCCAATGAGAGGTGGGAGGACGAACAGTGCAGCAGGAGAGAGCGGTATTGACGTGGATGGATTGGACGATGGTGATTACATTGACGACATACGAGGGGATACCCCCTTCCTTTCCCCTGTGGAAAAGATCCCAGAAACTGACGTTTTGCAGAAAGGAAATAGACGCAAGATCGAAACAGCACTTTGAGAATTTCAATTCCACTCCTTCAAATTTTGAAGTTGTCGAAATTCAGAACAATAAGTGAGTTGCAGCTGTACGAAATAACCGCACAGTTAAGGATCATTCGACCTTTGTGTATAGACACTATTTAAACAGCCATTGCCAAAGATACACATGCTACATCGAAAGGGAAAGTAAGCTCCACCCAGTTCATCTTTTAAGTTAAGCCTGTCGCCCAACGTGACAGATGATGTAACAAAACTCGGTAACGATTCGATTTACTGCTTACACTATTTATTTTTGTTCTTTTACTAAGAGGGTGTCATTTGCTCTCCTTTGGAGCTAGAAATGACTGGTTTATCACTCGTTTGTTAAGCTCTTTTCTGAGATAACTTTCTCTTAGAGTTCCTATATTTGAGACGAGTCTTGTGAAACTCATATGACTACTGTTAATCTTACTCAAGGAATTAATGTACACTAATTACGCTCTGTATATCTTTAAATGAATGGGTATATTTTTGAAGAAATAATGTAGATTCAATCTTAGAATTGAATTTTTGTTACTTTTCTGCTTTCTAAGTATTCTCTAAGTGAACCTCGTAATGGTGAAAGATTTTACAAAACTAATTTTAGAAAGGAAATGAGCTATTCTGATATAAAGTTTCAGTGACATGTGACCATTATAAAATGCAAAGTGAAGTAACGATATCCATCGAAACAAAGTGTGAAATTGCTTGCTTTCATTTCTCTGTGTAAAGTTACGATCCGTTTATCATTAGCAGTTGATAGTAGTCGCGCGTGTGGTCAGCGAAATGTTGTTCAGTTTTTCTTAGTTTCATTCATAAATGCAACAAAGCTACGTTTGGCTCATATCATGTCAAGTTATTTATTCGAAATTAACTTTTGAATTCCGCTGTATAAACATGTCGCATTCAGACCAAATCTGAAATGTTAAACTTGAGCGATTTTCTAACAGAATGTTTAAAAAATACGTAGATGGCACTTTTAAACAACGTCCTCACTAGAAATGTATATCAAATGAGATTAGTAACATTTTCATTGTATAGGTATATTTAGGCGCAAGCAACTAATTAAATATCTGATAATAAAAAGGCTTTCAATTCAAATCCCTGTAAGGAGTGTTTTAATGGAAGCAGGTTTGTCCCCGATCAAATTTCCTCATCTCCACAGCACTTTCAGGGAAAATCAACTCAGTCCCTGGCTTTACGGGAAGTACTCGACTGCGGCCCTATAATGAGCGTCGTTTGCATATAGAATCGTCACACTTAGAAAAGAGAAACGTTCAGGTTTCTTTTTTAGAGTTTCGGGAACGTGCTCTGCGAACGGCGTAAAGGAAGGTCTGGAAACGCTATTTCAATCAGGCACAGTGACAAAAGCTAGCAAGAGGCTCTGGCGAGCGCCAAAACGAGGTCATAAAAATTTACCACCATTTGACATACGCTTTTTACTTCTTTCAAAAATGCTTCAATTAGCTTAAGGTTGTTATACGCAGTACATCCGCGTAAATTGAAAAAAAAACGTCTGTATTCGTAATTTTTTTTTAAAAAGCGTACTTCTGATGTATTTATGTTCAACGTTAAGAAAAATTAAACTTGTACGATTACTATACAGAATGGTGAAAATTACTTCTTGGTCTAAAATCTGAACAAGAGACCCAATACAATGGCTACCCGAACCCTAAAAAGCGATGAAGCGATGGCAAATTTTCCCTCCATCCCTCTTGTGTCGAGATCATACCATGCATTTTGTAAATATTCCCAAAAGCATTCCTCACTGTTAAAAGGCGAAATTTAATCTCGCTGCTAAATACCCTGACACTCAAAAAAGTAACTACACTTTAAAATAACAATACGTTAGAGAGAAAAACACTGTAAAGCGATGCGACGAAACAAACCTATCAGCTGGAAGGTGTTTACCATGTAAAAAATACATCGCATTCGTTTCACTTAACTACGGAAACATGTTTTACACCTAAAATGGGGAGATCCACCGATAAGGTTGCTGTAGTTTAGAGGTTGGGCAAGCGCCTATGAATTTGGAACAGCTTTGCTTCTTGTTATATTTCAGTTTCTTTAGAATTTGACTTAAGTTTTGCTTTAGCGGTTACTTTTGTGGTAGGTATAGCAGAAACACGAAGAGGCCTTAATTCTGCTACTGCAGAAGCTTCGTCGTTGCCCTCCTCCAAACTTATTCCGCTCTCGTTCCCTGACAGGCTTCCATCGGCCCCTAGATCCACCATTCTATATCTTTCGTCTTGATCCAGTTCCTGCTCGGTATCCATGTCTCGAGACAACGGGAGAGAGGGACTGGACTTAACATCGTCACTCGTTTGTCTAAAATAAGATACCGCATTTAGATTAAAAGTACTTGGCTTTATGTGTTTCTTGGTCGAGACAAAGTTTAAGGGTTTCTTGTGGCGTAAACCTTCCTAGGTAACGTTTTCTTTCTTCAAGAAAAACGGCAAGTCAGTGTTATCACCATCAGGGTTTGCGTTACTCACTTTTCGTCTATGCATTAATTATCACTGTCATAATTAGTCACGAGCGCGATTTTTGTGAAAATCCAAGGTATGTTCCATTTCCAACATATTATATCAGAGCCCTTGAAATAACATCAAGGTCTTACAAATTGCATTCTATTTCCTAGGGGTAGTGGGTCCCAGCTGGGCAGCATAGAGGGAGGATCTCATCAAATGCCACGACATATCCCTAATGAATCAAGCCTCATCATAATTTTAACTTAACAACTTTGCACTTGGAGTACATTTGTAGGAAAATATAAAATACCAATCGGATTGAAAGCTAACCTGTTTAAGCCAGCTAAACTTGTTTGCGGAAAGTTGGATTCTGTGTTATAGGGTGTGACGTAATAATCATTGGCAGGTCGGTTGTCTCCTGTGATACTTACGTATGCCGAGTTAGTTTGCTGTGGAGGAAAAGGAACATTTTCAAAGGAATACAATAGAGGAAACCTTAATTACAGGACATTCTCGTAATCCTACCTATTGGGCCAAAAATAATGGAAATCCTTTGTGTCAAGCTCAGTGGTTGATGTTGCTCGAGGTAGCTTAGTGTCTGGTTTGTTAAAAATCAAGGCGAGTGATTGACAATTCTTTTGACGTACCCAGCTTATCAAAACCTCTCCGAAGAGTGTCGGCGGATAGTGAAAACGTCTCTAACTTAAAAGCCAACTCAACATACAGATTTAGACAAAGACTAACGGCTTCACCTTTGAAGTGTGTAACTCTAGTATCCTTCCGATTCGTTCACTGAGCTGTAAGAATGTAGGCCGCTGATCAGGATTTTGTTCCCAACAGTCCCTCATAATAACGTACATGTCCAAAGGACAGTTGTGCGGCTGCTCCATCCGCTCACCGTCACTGAGCATGTCCATAACTTCTTCCGCAGATTGGGTGGGGTAAGGTGTTCCTCCGAGCGTGAAGATCTCCCACAGGCAAATACCAAATGACCATCTGCAAGGATCAAAGAAAAGAATTAGCAATTATGCGACTGTACGTAGAGGTTTCACATCAAATATACAAGCACCATTTTCACCTGGACGAAAATGAACTTTCATAATATTCTAAAATCGAAAGGAGACTGTCTTAAAGAGAACTGCAGTTTACACGTCAAGTGATGCCTTGTATGGGCGGCAGAATATCGAAAGAAACAAGAGATTGATCCTTGAGTCAGAAGCCACTCAACTTACAAAAACGACGACGAACCTGAAACAAATTGGTGCGAGATGGGCTTCCTTACAACTTTGCTAAACTTACTTCCTATTTTTCATTCCGATAATCGATAACAGTTCGTTTGGCCAACATCTCAGCAGAACACTCAGAAAAGTCTTAGGATAAAAGAAAATCTACGAGAACTTACACATCACTTTTTTCAGTGTAAACTCTGTCGAACAATGATTCTATCGCCATCCACTTGATGGGCAGAACTCCTTGAGTTTGTTTCACGTACATATCGCTTTTGTAAATATTTCGAGCTAAACCAAAGTCAGCGACTTTCATGACGTAATCTTCTCCGACGAGAACATTCCTTGCTGCTAAGTCTCTGTGAATACACTAAAAATACATCCACAATTAAACGAAAAAAAGGAAGATAACGTTCCACAACTTCTTGGTTTTTTGAGTAACTACAATAAAATTTTTACAAACCAAAAAGCAGAAAGAAAAGACTTAAGATATCAAGATGTCAGATTGTGACTCTTTTGTATGTCCCCTTTAAAACTCCACTTCCTCATTAGTTGTCTGGTTTTTTTTTTTTGTTTTTCCGAATTGCTCGTTTCTTTCTCTCTTCACCTGCCAATGACTTACAGTGATTTGCACAAACTGAGGGCCTTCAAAAAGCGAATCAGCTAAACAATTCAGCAATCACTTTTCAAGAAAATATTACGCACATTGAATATCCTATCGAGTTTTTCCCTTCTCCCTAGGTCGTTCTCCACTCCACAGGACTCGATCCTAACGAAAAAGTCGATATCTCTCGATCTCTCCCTTTATCAGTTATAGCATAACTTTGTTTACTAGTGATGTGGATATTTAAAATTTCTTAATAAAGAACCCCTGGCACAAAACAAACGCACCAAATGCTACAATCTAAGAAAAAAATCGATTCAAAACCAAATGTATCCATACCTGTTTTGAAGTTAAAAATTCCATTCCACGTGCTATCTGGTAAGCAAAAACTACCAAATTCTTGATCGTTAGTTCATTTTCTGGGTTATTCGTTGTAGTTATCCAGGTGGGCTCGTAAATTTCTCGCTTGTTTCGTAAGAACATTAACAAGTTTCCATGTGGTGCATATTCCATGATGATGAACAAGCGATCGCCTTTTGTACAAGCCCCTAATAGGTTAACAATATTCATGTGCTCTCCGACATGTATAAGAATCTTCAGCTCAGAGGCGAGGTCAGCGAAGTCCTCTTTCTTGGCGTTACCTACAATACAGACAGAGGCACCAAGTCAAAATTGGCCACAAACAACCCTATCAAATACTTTTAAAGGTATTTCGGTGAGGATTTATTGGTTATCTCGCTTCAAAAGTTATCAGCTGCTGGATGGCAAAATTAAACCTTCAACGAACAAATCTGCTACCATTTTCTAACCGTCAAAAGATCTCATACTAAAATGCCAGTTGCGTCGAAATTGGACGGATACTTTTATCACACCCTTTCCATCTCAGAATCTAATCTGTACCTCGACCATTATGCGATGATCGACATGCTCATGTGACAAGGCTATGCAAGAGGCTTATTTGAATCATGGCAAATGATATTTACTCTTCAGCGTCTTGACTGCAACAGTTGTCTTCACGTAAGGAATTCCGCTAGAATCCTGATACACCCTGCTGCTACTAATGCGACGTAGTATTTTGGACCGACGTTTTACTTTCTCTGAACTTTTGTCGCGGGGATGAAAGTCCGCAATTCCAATGGCCTCTGCTTTAATGACCTCACCGAAGGCCCCTGATCCCAGCACCTTCCCGAGAGTGAGCCTTTCCTCCGGAAACTCCCAATCTGGATCGTATGAAAGATTCTCACACTGATCCTGAAGAGTACGGGCGGGATCAATCTGAAAACAATTTACCAACAAGTGAACAAGAATTAAAAACCTTTCAAGGAAATTTCGTAACAGTAGCAAGTTATTCCGTGGTTGCTATCAGTTTCTTTCTACCAGTTGATCAATTTCTCGCACTGCAGCGGCAGAACGGTCCCTTGTACTAAGTTCCAGTCCACCCAATCGCATAGTTCCTGCGCTCAGTACGGTTTGAACGTCTTTTCACGCCATGGTTCATGGCACCTAATGTGCCGGTTTGTGTTTATACCTTGCCCCCCACCCCCAAGATTGCAACCCGTTGCACCTGTTTCCCGTGACCATCCAGTTGAATTTGGCAATTTCTACAAATAATATTAAACTAGCACACCTGTCTAGGGAAAAGAACAGATTGCACGCGTTCACGATCCTGTATAACGTGCATTTTCAAGATTTCCATAACTTAGGAATACGCAAAAACAAACAAACGAACAAACAAACAAACAATTGAATAAAACAACAGTACCGTACCATAGCAGGTTCAAAAGTCACAGGGAAAAACTGACTGTGATATTCTTTAATCTTCTGACGCTGGCGGCGAAAAAATACACAACAGACTAAGATGACAATAAAAAGGACAAAGAGAAGCACTCCAACAACACTGAGAGCGATGAGCATCTCTCTGCTTGATCCTTCTGGAGCTGTGCTCGGTTGGGGGTTGTCTGCCTCTGCTAAGAGGAAAGGAAGTGAAACATATTCATCATGTTTGTTAAAGGGAGATTATCATTTGGAGGGACCGTAGCAGCGATCTTAAGTCCAACCGTTTTCGCAGTCATGGAGCTAGAAAGTAATTTTGATGATTAAGTTTTGACGATTTTAACTCTCAGTTTTTATAAATCACTACTCGTGCCTGAACCTGTTACAAGCTCACGCTCACGCGAGTTTTCTGTGATTTCGAATTTGTAATAATTAACGTGAAACTTGGCTAACTTCGTCAACCTACCCAATTCGACGAATGCAACTGCAATTCCTTTTGAATTAACGGCTACACACAAGTACATTCCGAGATCCTGTTTACTGACAGACTCCAACAATAACACCACCTCCTCGTTGTTGTACTGTTTTTGAGTGAATACTAAATTTCCATTTCCATCCATTCTTTTCCATTCTACTTTTGGCACAGGGTTGCCAGTGACTACGCACGTACTATTCCATGGCTCCCCTAGTTCGACCGAACGACTTCCATTGGCTGGACGTATAATCACAGGGTTCTCTGAAATTAAAAATGTTTCACGCATAAATGGCATTAACTCTTGACGAGTAAAGCAGTTCAGAAGCCCTGTGATCTCTTGAAGTCCTTTCCTTCTTTAAACCTCCCTTCCCTCCCTTCCCCTTCCAGCTCCACCCCTTCTTCTCTCGTCCCTTTCGCTCCTTTCCCTGCTCTCCCCTCCCTTCTCCACCCAACCCCTTCCCTTTCCTCTCTTCCCTTTCGATCCCTTCTCCTTTCAGCTCCTGCTCCCCTTCTCTACCCCCCTTCTCCTCCTGTCCTGTCCCCTCCCCTATCCTTCCATCCCTTCCCTGCTCTCCCCTCCCTTCTCCACCCGGCCCCTTCACTTCACTTTCCTCCCTTTCGATCCCTTCTCCTTTCAGTTCTCTTTGCTCCCCTTCTCTCCCCTCCCTTCTCATACTGTCCCCTCCCTTCTCCTTCCGTCCCTTCCAATCCCATCCCTTCTCTCCCCTCCCTTCTCATACTGTCCCCTCCCTTCTCCTTCCGTCCCTTCCAATCCCATCCCTTCTCTCCCCTCCCTTCTCGTACTGTCCCCTCCCTTCTCCTTCCGTCCCTTCTAATCCCATCCCTGCTCTCCCCTCCCTTCTCCACCCATCCCTTTCCTCTTTCACTCAGAATACTTTTCAATATTCAACTGATCAGTTCAAAGATAGATTTTTAGTAATGACTTGTCAAGTATAAAATGTCAGCGGCACAACTGAATATTTACTGAAATTTCACACTAACTACGAAAAAAATTTGTTACTGGTTTTCTAACTTCTCCCATTGCGAGCGAGTCACGAAATAACAACAATATCTGACTCCATTGCTCATTGGGCTCTCCATTCACTTACCCAGTACATTAAGAAAGGCAGTAGCGTTACTTTCCCCTTTCCTATTTGCCGCTTTACAAGTGTAGAACCCTGTATGAAGAGTGTGTGCAGGCTTACAAATGATGAGTTTCCCAACAACACCATTTACTCGATAGAAACCAGGAGAACGAGTTTTGCAGGCCGAGGGTAATAGTCTGTCCATGACTTCAATTTGATTTCTAAGGGGCTGACTGCCTCTAAACCACTGTACCTGACTTGGCATCGGATGAGCAGAAACATTACAAAATAATTCAGTGCTAATTTGATGATAAGCTGTCTGATTTTCAAAGTTGAGTATACTTGGTGGAAAAACCTCTGAAAAGAGAACAAAGCAAATGGTGTAAGCAACTGGAATACACAAATCTGCAACATGGGTGAGCAAAACCATTAACTGTACTGTTTCTAAGGGAGGATTCCACTGCTGGAGCAAGTTGCTATTAACACTTGAATTCCCATGAGTGACCAAGACATAATTACTCCTTCCAATATCAATACAATATCAAGAAGGGAAGTGATGGGAATAAAAAAATCAATTAGGGCATTATTAGTGGATTCAATACCAAATTCTCCAAACTGACATCATAAGAATTGTATAGCAGACAGCAGGGAGAAATTTACCAATGAGATCTTGGGAGCGTAAGGGTTTGTGATAGCAAAAATTGTTGCACCTGTACAGCCTCTTCTGTTTTAACCCTTCATCTCTGGAGAATGATTTTACGCATAAAAATTCTCCTGACAATGTCATGTCAACACAATACCCACCAAACAGTTGGTAAGAAACTTATTAGTTAGGGGGTGTTATCTCAAAATAATATGGATAAGACATGAAATATTCCCATGATATCATCATCATAACACAATGGTATTATCACAGGAACAGAGTAAACAGGGAAGGTTTGGTTTTATGGTACTCACAGACAAACTGATTACTTACTGTTGACTTTGATATCCTTCGACACATTCAAAGGTTTACTTTGACAGTCAGTAGCTGCACAAATGTACACTCCAGAATCATTGACAGTAAGTTTTTCCACCACTAGATCTGTCCATGTCAAGTCACTCTCAGTCCCAAATGTTACATTGATTCTTGGATCAGTAGCTGCCAACAGCTGTCTACCATCTTTGTACCAACCTGTCATTTTACCTTTGCAAATCCTAACACATCTCATACTTAAAGTATCATCTTCATCATACTCTTTTGTTGCTGTTGTGATTCTGACAGAATCCATACCTATGGAGAGAACATGTAGTTCACACAAATTTTTTGTTATTTAATTCATACATTTTTATGCAATATCCAATACTTTTCTTATATAGTTCAACCTCAAATTGTAGGCTAACTTATTGCAAGCATAATTATCATCATAGTAATAGCCATTCTACTATAGTGCATGTAACAACCTACAAGAGTAATTGTGATCAGTTTGGGTGATGAGAGCTCTCAAAATTCAGCAATACATGTAGCCAAGTTATTACTTAGCATTCAGTTTAATTCCCTAACATCAATTTCAGTAACAAAATGTAACATTTTGAAGTCATTTAATCTGAAAAAGTGAAAAAAAAGTTAAATTTGTTGCATACTGTCTCCAGACCCAATTCAACACTTTTCATCCAAAAAAACCTTTACTCTCAAAAAGTAATCATTTTGCAGATTTCTTTATTATCAATAATTCCACACTATGAAAGAAGTATGGATTCAGTATGATGCATCTAATTTAGTGGCATTTCATCATCTTCTGCGGTAATAATTATTACTCATAACTCACCACTAGCAAAGAATCGCATCATATTTTCAGCACTTCCTCCTGTGTTAGTTGCCACACATCTTAAAAATCCTGACTGAGCGTCTTGTGGAATGCCAACAGTGCTTCTTTTAGTGGCAACACCACTAGGTGGAGAAATGACAAAGCGAGCAGGAAGGTCTTCCCATCTGTTGTTGTCTGGGTAACATTCTGGATTGGAGTTTAAACACCGGCCATTTTGATGCTGCCATTTGAAAGTTGGCAATGGATTGGATTGGCTGATCTTGCAGTAGATTTCTCTACTTGTCCAGAATGACTTTGACTTATCCAAAGAGGGTACAGCTGAAGAAAATAACAAATTATCTAGATTAGGTATCTAACACAGTGTAATTATGCTGAATTATAACAATCACACAGCTCCCAAAATGAACTTTTTAAATGGCCTATGCACAGCTAATCATCTGAAAATTAACCCCTCCATTTGCAGTTTGTATGCTTTCATGATGGACTCAGTATGTCAAAAGTTAGAGTAAGAGCCAAATCTCTGCTACTACAGAGGTAACTTAACCTGGCTTCTCAAGCCCAAAACAAGCTAGAGCTCTGAACAAAATAAGTCAATTTGCAATGGCACAGGAATTCTTAGGGGGCTGACAGCAAAAGGCTATATCAACAGAAAGGTTTAGGAAACAATTATCCATTTGACCATAAAAAAAACTATTTATGATTTTTATAACACATACTCTCAATGGAAACTTCCATGTTTTTTTCATCATAACCCTTGCTGTTCCTTGCTACACAGGTGTAAGTCCCATTGTCTCTTGGAAAACTTGTACTCTCTATGATAAGTTCGCTCATTGAGGTAAGCCACTCCTCATTGGTTTCTTGCAGCACTTTGTAATTTTCCCCCGTGCAACCTTGACTTGAAGTTTTTAAACACACTGACATTTCTGCTCCATTATGAATCCAAGTGAAGTTAGACAATGGGAAGCCGCGTGCCCGACAACGCATTAACAACCTATCTTTCTCCTTAACAGTTCCTGATTCCTTAAAAGACTTTAAAATTATATTGGGTGCAAAATCTGTTGGCAAATAAAAGGAGAAAAAAAGGCTTATCATTCAAAGTTTCCGAGCTACCATTTCCTGATACATTTACACCATTAGCAAATGGGGCTGTCTTACTTCAAATATACAACTGTAATTGTCTCAGAGAAAAAAGTGAAAACCCCTAAATGCAATAAAACTTATTGTCACATTGTTGGGCATCCTGGCATATTTGGGGTTAAAAAGGTTTTAGGCTTCATGCACACTCACATGATTGGGCAGGTTATTTTCTTGTCTCTTTTTTTTTCAGTTTTTATTTGCTCGGTACCCTCAAAAGTGATAATGAATAGTAAGACAGTTTATGCTCTTAGGCATGTAATTTACATATGTTTTAGGCTGTTCTCAGAGTCATTTTAACCCTTGCCTGGTGGCTTGGCCTAAGTCGGCCTAAAACACAACAATGCCTGTCAACAAAATCTGCATCTTTCATTAACAGGAAAAATAATCACCTTTTTTATGATCTTAATATTGTTAGCAAACATATGCTATAGTATTGAATTAAGTCTAATATGTAAATTGATCTATGAATTACTTCATTTTTAATCAATGATAATTAATTAATTTGACTGAGGACCAAAATGACTGAAAAATGGACTTGTCGTCCCTGAATCTTTCCTTGCAAGGATGACTGGCTGCACAACTGTCCCAAAATTTTAAGACAGGATCTTTGCTTCAAAGGAACTATGGACTTATGGCAACATAATAGTTGAGAGACTGAGACGAAGACCACTTTTTTGTCATGAGGCTTTAATAGGAGGATGGACCATGCTTGATCTCAATGCATAGTCATGTACTCTTAGACTAGCAGTGCTATGACTGAAACAGAACAGGGGTGATTGTTGGACTAGGGGCACTTGTTAGTATAGGACACTTTTTGGAATGAAGGTGCTAACTCAATAGGGCGCTTATTAGAATAGGGGCACTTATCAACAAAAACTAATTTGAAGGGAGTGATTATTAGAGAGTGGACCTTAATGGAAGAAGGGTGCTGAATCAAATAATTATGGTATGTACATGTCAGAATATGAAATTATGTTGTGTCTCATGATTACTATTAAAACTCACCTTTGACTACTAGCAAACGTAGAGGGTAGGAAGTTGCTCTACCCCTGTAGGTTATCTGGCACCGATACGTTACACCCTCTGCTGGTGTAAGTTGTGCATTTGTAATTGTAAGAACAGAATGGCCATATGATACAACAGTTTGCTTGTGCATTGTGTCACCTTGACGAATTTCTACATGAGTTCCATTCTCTTCTCGAAACCACCTTAAGGTAAAATACTTCTGGAGACTAACACCAACACTGGCTTTGCAAGTGAAATTTGCGCTTGTACCAGCCTCCATAACCTTTACTTCAGGAGTCACTATTGGACAGCATGCTGGTTTCTCTAGAGACAAAAAATTAATTTAAACATATTACACTCAATCATTAACTGCCATCCAAGATATCCCTTTATTGTCTTGGTACACATTTATCATCTTTGTTGGTACAAGTTGGTTAGTTCCTTGTCCAGGTCCAGAGTACCTACTTAGCTGGCAGGAATGGCTGTACTTTATCCTTGACACACCCTTTCATGAAGCTCAAAATAAAAATGTTTCATAAACTATTTGAACAGCTTGTTGGAATAATAACTATTTACAAATTGAGTAGAAAAGCATTCATAACCTCTTCCCCTTCACAAAAATAATTACCATCTAAAAAATGTATTATAAAA
The DNA here is from genome assembly GCF_036669915.1 of Pocillopora verrucosa. NCBI lineage: Eukaryota > Metazoa > Cnidaria > Anthozoa > Scleractinia > Pocilloporidae > Pocillopora > Pocillopora verrucosa. The sequence goes on from NC_089325.1 coordinate 8,336,677, forward strand.
TGAAACTTCAAATTTAAAACAGGCAGGAACTCAGGGGTGAAAAAAAAAATTCATGTTTTGATTGGGCTTAAACTCATACTTCCCAGATATCAGTTAGATTCTTCAAACACTTGTACACCTTGAAATTTTCAAGAGAAGGTAATTTCTAATTGAATTATGGGAGTAAGAGTGATTCATATTTCAATTTGAGTTACACCTTCATAAGTGATTACGGTCTGGCAAAAAACTGTCATGCTTGAACCACTACTGGTTACACATTTGTATGTTCTTGGATCTCCAGTTGAAATGTTGTGAATAGTGAAGACTTGCTTGTGAAGTGTAACTCTGCCCCCAACAGGTAATCTAACATTGTTCAACAGCAATGTTACATTGGCATTTGGATCTGTGGTGTTACAATCAATTGTCAGATCAGTAGCACCAATCATTTCAATGATTACAGGTTTAAAACTACAACTTGTGGCATTGATGGGCAAGCCTGTTAAAAAAAAAGAAAAAACACGTGCATAAGAAAAAACAAAATTAATTTACAAAACTTGGTGCAAATTATCAAGGGCAGCCAAAAACTCAAAACATGTTAAGGAATCTCATCTGGAGGATTAGCATTATTCCCAGTCACTTCAAGTACCACAACAAACTGTATGCCTTGTGCAAATGCCCTGTGCAAATGCCCTGTGCAAATGCCCTGTGCAAATGCCCTGTATTCCTGAATTAATAGCAAGAGAAAAACAAGTTTGCTACATTCTATGATCTCAAGCCAACATCTTATTCAAAGTTTGCACTTGTCTATGGCTTTTGCCTATTTAAGTTGTGTTTTGTTTTTTTTTTATTTATATCTGAATAAATTCTTTCTGCATGATTTCCGTACATGATGGTATAGACAATATTTTTCTGTCAATATCTCCTTCACTGAAGTGCAGTTTTCAAAAAGTCTTTTGCAAGTGACCTGCCAAAGATTTCCAAGATGTGGAAGTGTTAAGTTCAAAGTTTGTTTAAATTGTTTGCCACCAAATTTCAGACTCAAGTTTTCTCTAACACTTTTACTTCATATTTTGCTTCCCCTAACTCCCCTAGAATTACAGGGAAATCTTGCCCTGAATTGGAAAAAAATAAATCGAATTTAGATTTCCCTTGAAGCTGTCAAAGGTGAAACACAAAGAAAGGAGCTTTTCACAATAGCAAAACAAATTCCTCATTTGCACAAGCCAAAAAGCCCAAAGAACAAAAATCAGGATATAAACAAAGCTCTTTTCACAACAAAAACTAATTTTTGGGAGGTGCAACAAACCCTGCTGCCCACTGCAAGAGAGGAAGTTCACCTCTGAGCTCTCCCTCACCTCAGAAAAGTAATGAACCAGCCACAAATCAGAACCCAATCACAACAGAAAACATAACTGTAAAATCCACAATAAAGTCTGACAAGAAGCCAGCCCAAGATGTCAACCTGCCCCACCAGCATTGCCTTAGGTGATGTACTATTCAATTTACAAGTTAATGGAAAGAGCTGGGCTAAAGGATACTGTTGAAACTATTTTCATTGTATTTTTTTTTAATTTTCCCATTCCTTTAACAAGTTGAAAACATATTACCTTGATTTTGAAAATTTTAAGTTTTGTGGTCAGTTTGAACCTTTTATTTCCTTAGTTTAACACAGTACCACTCAAAAGCTAAAAGGTTACTCAACATTGGACATTTGCCTCAGGAAAATTTTTTGACATTTCACATCATTTCACAAGAGGTGGAAAGGTATATCATTATGCATCACAGTCATCTAGCGTGGTCTTATTCTTAATGATCAATAATGGTTTTTAAATTCCATGCACTTACGACAGCATCTTGAAACAAGTTGTGGCCTTTGCCATTAGCGTTGTGTTGTTTATAAGTATGTGAATGATTTCCTCCAATTCCTGAACAAGATTTTAAGAGTGGCCATTGTAGAGATATTCAAAATGTTAAGTATGGCAAGATTTCCGTATAACCCCATACTTCACTATGCATATAATTGTTTGATAAACGAAAACATTGGTGGAAGTAATACTTAACTTTTGGAGGCGATACTTTGTGTCGGAAAAGAATGGGGTTTTTACAGACATCTTTCCATCATCTCTTATCAGGCAAGGTTTAAAACGAAGAATAATAATGACGGTGGGATTGTCAAACAATCAAAACATATTCTTAGCTTCAAACTATCTCATTTTTAAAGCTTCAAAAACTATCTACCTCAAGGTAAGGCTTTTTCACAACTGAAATAAACATGTCAGCTCACCTGTTAGCAGTAACGAAAAGCACAAGGCAAGCACAACCACACTAAACGGACACATGCTTTGAATATCACGGGTTGAAGTCATTCCCATTTAAGCAATGTTAGGAGCCGTGTTTAGATAGACAGCGCAGACAGTTTTACAGTTTTAAAGGTCGTACGTGCTTCGTCAAGACATTCGAAGCAAAGTCTCATTCAGCTGTACGTCACCTCACAGCTATTATATTGGTACGTCGGCAAGTTGTTTATACCCAATGAATTTTCCACTCAAAGAGCTTTCAAAATTTATATTTCCAGCCATTTCTCGGTTTACAAAAACATCATCGACGCAAGTATCCACACATCTGCTTTGCTTCTTACTTTGATTGAACTTATGACATACTCCACTTTTTCTGTATCAGCCTTAACCGCGCCCAATCGTGAAAGGACTGGGGAATTGTTTTCACTTCCCATCATTACTATCGGCAATCTGTTTATATGCTTCGAGATTGATGATCGCCTTCCTTGAGGGCCAGCTGTTTCAAACGAAATATCCCAACTACTAACCCAGATTTTAGCCTTGTGGCCAAGTGCTAAGATGAATTCTCTCGGAGAACCTGTCACAGTGTCCGAAAAGCAAGGTTTTTGTGAGGAAATGATGAAACGCCTCGATCTACAGCGAAGAAACGAACATTTTTGTGATGTAATTCTTGAAGTTGGTTCAGGTGATGATCAAGCTCGTTTGAAGTGTCACAGAATCGTGTTATGTGCAGCAAGTCCGTTCTTTTACAACGCTTTGAACAATGACATGAAAGAGAAGAAAGAAGGTGTGATCAAATTGAAACAGACAAGTAAAAGTATGAAGGAAGTACTGGAGTATGTTTACACAGGGCAAGTCGATGTCAATGAAAACAACGCTTATGAGCTCCTGGCAGCAGGGGACTATTTTTTGATTCCAAGCTTGAAAGATTTTTCGGCTACTTTTATTTAAAAAAGCTTAGTGCTTTGAACTGTGTCGCTGCTTATTATTCAGCCATTAAGTATCGGTGTGAAAAATTAAGGGAAGGAGCCAAGGATTTTATTCATGCCCACTTTGAAACGGTCACAAAATACGACGGGTTTCTAAATTTGAGCGTTGAACAAGTGGAAGAGTGGATTTCTAGTGACGAAATAATCGTGGATGGCGAAGAGCGGGTCTTTGAGATAATTCTTAGATGGTTCGAGGCACATAAGGGAAGGAATCAACGACATTTTTACAACTTGTTACATCACGTTCGGTGTGTTTATGTGCCACATGACTATCTGTTTAAAGTCATGTTACCTCATCCTTTTGTGAACAAAAATTCGAAGTGCTCGACTTTAGTGTTAGAAGCCATGAAGATGGCTTTTAATGGAACAGGAGAATGTTTCTTCTCCCAGTCACCAAGAAATTGCCTGAAAACTCATGAAGACGCCATTTTTGCTGCACTTGCACTGGAGAATAACAACAGGCACGGCCAAGTACACCTGTTAGGCTACTTCCCTTTGCTGGATGAGTGGCGTCAACTTGATCTTCCTGATGAAATGAAACTAAAAAATTTTGATGTTCTCACTAGTGCTTATCATGGAAAATGGTATCTTCTTGGTGAAGACAACAGAAATCGTCGGGGAAGAGTTTCTTTTGGTGCAAGACCTTCCCCTATAAAACTTGCTCAGCGTTACAACCCAACACTGAACCGATGGGATCCTGTCCAGGGTCCTTTAAAAGTGCTTCGTGGATTTGCTGTAGTTACATTCCAAGGTTTCTTGTTTGTTATCGGTGGGGAGAGTGAGAATGGCTTTAAACTGAACACTGTTCAAAGGTACAATTCTGAAACAAATATCTGGCAGGAGATTTCTCCACTGAGTAGCCCTAGATCAAACCTCTGTGCATTGGCTGATGAACAATACATGTATGCTATTGGTGGAGATGGCTACCTTAAAACTGTTGAAAGATTTGATCAGAGAACTAACACTTGGAAAAAGTGTCCTTCCATTCGAACAGGTAGACAAAATGCTGGTGGAGCAGCCATGAAACAAAAATTGTTTGTATTTGGAGGACTTCAACCAAACTCAACGGTTGGAGACCCGTGTGAAATGTACAATTCATCTTCCAACACATGGACTGGAATCTCGAGTGTGGTAGCACCAAGGGGCCGGGCAAGTGCTGTGAGTTTCAAAGGAAAGATATATGTGTTAGGATGCTTTCATAATGAACAGGGAAGAGAGGAGAACAAACAGTGTCTGAAAATCTATGACATTGATAAGAATGACTGGGAGGACTGCAAAGACATTCACATTTCTGGTGACTTACGATGCACACTTTCTTGCATAAGGGTATTAAGTAAAGTGGCAAACTCATACCGTACAAATGAAACCAATGTTTTTTTATAACTTGTCAATTATGTTGAAATATATGTTAATGAGAGAAGCAAATTAGACAATTTGATAACGGGAAAGCTTGATGATTGTGAATATCTCTTACCATGAGGAGAACAATCTCTATCTTGATCAATGTTTAATCTCTACCTGTCTATCCTAGTATCATCCAAACTATCTTAAGTAAATGAGAGTAGAAAATTGCTCTGATTTGAGCTTCACACCGCTTTTATTCATGAACAGGTGGAGAGACTAAAGTGGGTGTTGTATATGCAAATTTTGTGGCAATTGCACAGCCTGAGGAGTTTGGGCAGAGCATGCAACTTAATAAAGATGGCGAAATATCTACTCTGCGGTGCTATCTACAAGTTCACCATAGTATCGCTTTGATTAATACTATCAGTAATTGAGGGTGCTTATAGAGGTGAAGAGAAAACTACAGATAATGATGAAGAAATAACAAGCAAATGCGAACATGTAAGTGAAAAGTAACACCAAAAACCAAAACAGATGAAAAATGCACAAAAAACGGAACTAACTGTGCCGCTGAAATTATGGCATGGACAGTTATGACAGCATCTTTCACTTAGAACTTACAAACCTGCCCCTGACAGCATGAAGGACATGATATTTGAAAAAAAGATCAAATCTTCCATCTTAAGAGTTTTTTTAACTTTCTTTTGTTGCGCGTAGCTGTAAACTAGCAAGGTGCACCGGCAAATTAAATCGCAACTGTTCTAGACGACGAAATACATGACTTGCGAGACATGAGAAGAGCAACACTGTCAATGAGTTAACAAAGTAGATTTTCTTTTTCAATCAAGCGTTATGAACCTTGAGTAGAGTTTTCGTAACCCCTTTACAGTAGCAGCCACTGTGGTATATATCTCTGGATTCGCGGGGAATCTTCCATGACATTCATCAATCAGCAGTTAAACGGTTGATTTATTATTCGGGAAAAAAAAAATCACATCACCCTGTCTGATAACTTGCCCTTTAACATTTCCCTTCATGACGGTTTGGAGTCTTTCCTTAAGATCAGCTTCCTTCTGGAATTGTTGGTTCTCCTCTTCAAGAGTGATATATGACGATCTCCCTAGGAACACTCAATGTTAAACGATTTACACATTTGTCTCGTCATCTGGCACATGAAGTACAATACACACTGTCTGGTTTCAATTACAAACATATCATGTTTTAATCGTCACGCTATTGTTCATACTGAATGTCTCGAGTAAAGTGCAAATGTCTTCGTCGAGGACGTTACATCCAGTCATCTGAAATTGACTACTCAAGCGGGGACATCAGGTGAGAGAAACGTGAAGTAAATACGCTAGCCAAAATTCTCGGTGCTAATAGATTGATAGATGTGGAATCTGCCTCGAAAATCCTAGTTTCTCCGAAGCCATTGTCATTTAATATGGTGTAGAAACAACATTTACTTTTTCAATAGTACACAGACAGTGCTGGGATAATTTGTGGTGAGCGCTTAAGTAAACAATGTTTTTATGATCAACTTCAGTGCGCATTCAGGTGATCAAGACCGATCAAGAACACAGACTCAGGATATTTTGTTCTACGCTTTTTTCACAAATAGCATGAATGTGTTTGATTCCTGTCTCGGAAAAGCTGAAATACCTGTAAATGGCTTGCAACACGATACATCTAATTGGTAACGGCACTTTTTCAAACTTGGACGCTTCACTTTTCTATAATGCGAAGATCAGCGGTATATTACCTCTCCTGATGTGAAATTACTCAGAATTTCATAGCTATAGAACTCGTGAGGTTCGCAAACATATCATTCTGGTCACAAGAGGTAACAGATACATTTGACCTGTTGCTTCATAAAACACTAGTGAGACGAACTTGAAATTGCATGAACATTTAGTAGTTAACTGACGATATTGCATATGAACTTACGACTGAGATCTGGAGCGCATTCCCCTGGTTGTAGTAAGAGGCAGGGCGGAACTTCCTTCCCACATTTAAAATCCTGATAACCAAATTGTCCAATAATCTTATTCTGTTTGCTTTGCGAATAGTCTCGAGAAGGCTCTGCGTTCCCTACGCGCTTGTAAGACCTGGCTAGCGGTGGACGGCATTGTTTCACCAAAGCTAGTAAGGCTTTATCTATGTTTGTAAGCTTCCACAATAAAATTGAAGGATCAGAGAAAAGTCTTTGATTGAGTCGCAGACAAAAATATCTAATACTTTGCAACAAAAGTGGAAGAATTCTCTAACCTTTGCTACATGGTACAATCAAGTGCACAACGTCCTCTGAAGGTGAAATCGAGAAGTGAAAGCATATTTAAGTTGTCTAGAAGTTGTGAGTATTAAAAGCGTGTCGTTATAAGTGTTGGAAGTGCGAGATTCAATAAATTTTGTTCGAGATTGTTGCAGGGATCCCACGCTGTCGGAAACTGCACAACTAGATTCATTTGCTGGGACACCCCGTCTCCGCGGCCCCCCCTTAACATTGGTCTGCAACATGGCATAGAAACATTCGCAGTTAAACAACATTGGATGGGGAGGAGGGGCGAAAGAGCATCACAGACGTTGTTCTGGAGAAGTGTCCAAGTTAGGTCTGCCGGGGAGTCAAGGTGATTTCAAACAAAGCCACCTTTCATTTCGAACTTGTGTCGTCCAGATGACATCACAAGTGGAATTTGGAATAAATTCAGACCCAGTCCTAAAACAGCTTTTATATCTGAACGCGAAAATTTTTATTCAAGCCGATATTATTTTCAAGTCTTACTTAAAAGAAATCGTCGTCATTCTTAAATGTAGGGTAATTCAGGTAGACACCTGGTAATCAGTCCACCAGACAAATTTGAAATGTTCCCTGTTATGACAACAGACTGCGATACAAAACAGACAAAGAAAAGACGCCAGTATCAAATGACTCGAGACGTTTTCTCAGATCTGGTGGAGGATTTCTGTTTCTGAAGATTTCTTTTAAGCCTAGTGATATATATCGAAGGCGTTGTGAGCCAAGATGAATACGATGTGTGATCATGTTAATTGTTGTCACAATGTCCCGCAGAGATTTTCCGAGGAAAAAAAATTCCAGCCTCTAAGAAGAATTTTTTCCCGGGCCACTGTTTATGTTTGTTCCTTTTAAAATTCTCCTTTTGATTCGTATTTTGGGCGAGCGAATTCTCCCGCAATCTCGAGAATCAATCGGCAAACTGTGAGGCGCTATTGGTTAGCACGTGCAAAACTGATCGTGTAGCTTCCATATTCTTTCTTGCGGTCTTAAAAGAAAATTAACTTCGACTGCCACAGTCCCACAGAGATAGAGAAGACTTCTAAATGTTTTTATTCTCAAGAAAAAAAAATCCAAAGATTTATGCAGACAAGCTTTTCTTGTTATAACTGAATAGGCCTTTGTTCTTTAAAGAAGTGGTTGACTGGTCGCCGTGCTGAAGTGATATCCAGAACACATCCGCGGAGTGGTTCTTCACTTGTCCCTTCTCAGTCAGTTTTACATCTCATTTTATTGTGACGAGTCTCGGTTCATCCTTAGGGTATTGCCGTTACTGTTATTGTAGTGCTCAGTCTGGGAGATTTTATTCGAGTCTGGCTGTTTTAATCCATTGTGAAAATTATTGGCGTGACTTGAAACATGGCACGCGATCGAACGCGAATAAATTGTTGTCGGAACTTATGACGGATGTCAACACTTTAGTGACAATTATAGGTTGATAAACATTCGGAAGTTGGTTTATTACAGTTTGTTTGCCTGTTTAAAGATATTAATCTGATTATCTCTTCAAGACGTTAAAAAAACTACCAGACGCTAGAGTTGATTTTTCAAATTTTTAAATAATTAAAGGTATTAATAAAAATCACTTGGGCGTGAGTAATTACTGCAAAAGTTGATTCATTGTGTGAAAGGATTTTATTCTACATATGAAATAATTCCATATTTACATGAAATTAGAAATGCTCTTTGCGTATCTGTTTGTCTTTCCGTGAAAATTAAAGGAAAGTTTGAAAATCTCTCTAAATCCATCGAGCATTTCAGCACTAAATTTTTCATGATACTTTGAACCAAAGAGCTGTTCGAGCCATATCAAGGACTTTGATTTTATTCAGACGAATGCACGTTTGTTATCTATATCACTTTAGGATATTTGCATAAGAAAGCCCGCAACTTATCGAGCAGTCACTAACCCAGGGCTTGTTTCGCGCCTGTTGCCGGCGATGGCTTCGTCCTCCGAGTCAAGACAGGAAGGTAAAAGGAGACTCAGCACTCGAGAGCAACGAGAGCAGTTCAACATCTACATAAATTCAGATCCTGCACTTATTGAGTCGAGAAGATGGATAGAGGTAAGCTTTCTTCACTTCAGAACCAGATGAAGGATTTGCATTTTGTTGTTCGCACAAGTACATTTTATCCGTCATTGAATGGGCTCTGATCAAGCCTTTACTTACTTAATTTTTCAGGAGGTGACCAGAAAGGAATTTAAAAGTCACAATTTTCGAGAATCCCTTGCTGATGGCATTCTTCTCTGCGAGTGAGTACATAAAGCACTGAGTTTGTTTACGAATGATGTTAGATTTTTGTAAAAACGTCAAAAATTAGGTAATCCTACGACTATTGCTGGTTATTTTTCTGTATCATTTTAACTATTGTTTTAACTTGAGAAAACGTGACTCTATAATTTCATGGGATAACTTAGAAGGTGTTCGTATCGCGTAAGTTATTATTATTTTGAGATATCTGAGGAATAGCTGTTTTAAATTTGTCTCCGTTTGATATTTGTGACATGTAAAACCATCGATTGATCGTCTTTTAATGTGCTTGAAATAACTACTTTATTAACCAAGATGTGTTTATTAACGCGATTCGACCATTTGAACGACAAGAAGCTTGATGTCACGTTCTGAAGAGGACAAAGCAAACTGGCTTCTGCAGTAAAAAGCAAAACGTCAGTGCTGCAAAATCAAAATAGGAAAAAACTTAATTAAACTGAAATTTTCATGAGGCCACCTGCCGGGCGCCACGTAGCATGTTACTGGGTGAAGTTTGTCTGTTTTCGAATTTGAAATGAAGAACTGCTACATGAATAGCGTGCTTCCAAAACATTTTAGCCTAAGCCGGCAGCTATGAAATATGTGATGCATGGACCAACGAAACAACTAATTCTTTCATTGGTAATTGTATGCCAGTCTTGACCTAGTCTGGCGAGACTGTATCTGATGTAATTTACATTCATTAGCTAAACCTATTTGAACTGCGTGCTTGATATACTCTGAATTTGTGTTACTACCTCGCCATTTCTCCTCATTGGCCTTAGAGTATCATTATGAATGTTACAAATGTGCGAAGGAAAGTCCTGCTTTTTTGGCAATACAATCGTATAATTATATTGACCTCCCTTGATTTCCACTCTAACAATTTCATTATTGTTATCTTACTGTGAGGAAAACATCGATTATGATCGGAAAAAACTCATTACAAGGCCTTGATCACATTATACAACCAGCAATAAATATCCAAAAATTGTGTTTCAGCGTACCAGTATGTCACGTGACAAGTTTTCCCTGAGTGCTCATTTACATACGATGCTCAGTTGAATGTTTTAGACTGATACACGAGGTCACAAACTGATATATCAAATATTGTAACTATGATTCTTATATTCTAACGATCAAACTTATTTTATAGTCATATTTTACGTTTTACAAGATTTGCGCATAGTAAAATTAGAAAGTTAAAAAATTCCTTTGTATTTCCAGATTAGTCGAAATTGTTGGAGGTATCTCACTTGGTCGAATAAACCGTCTACCGATTGCGTACGCTGGAATTGTAAGTAGTGGATTGAAGTGGTTAAACCCCCCCCACCCCCCCCCCCTCTTAACCATGTTTGTGCGGAAGATTGAAGCCCGCCTGAGATAATCATGAAGACTTCCTGAGAACAGAGTTGAATTGCCCAAAACTTAGATCAGGCTGGTTCCAGTAACTGATACAAACACTGACGGATGGTGGTCAACAACTTACAAATGTTCTTATTTAGGGAGATGTTTCATAGCTGATAAACATTCAAAGCATGTCGTCGCATGCATCAGAAACGCCAACCAGTGATTAAGTGAATCAATGCCATTTTTTTTCTAAATTTTGCACATATGCCTCATTTAGTTTCTTATTTTTTTTCCTATTTCCTTCATTAGAATACAAACAGGCTGGTATTTTTCACGTTGGTGCATAAGAGCAACTAAGCAGCGAGTTCTTAGTACCTTAATGATGTGCTACTAATTTTCCCATGTCTTCAATAATATTTTTTTCATATCTTCAATACAACAGGACAATATCAACTTATTTTTCAAAGCCTGCGAAAGACTGGGATTGCAAAGGCTTCATCTTTTTGACGTCACTGATCTTCACGAAGTGACGATCCGACGCGGTGATTCAACGTAAGTAAAGATCATTAAACTTTTACATCAGACACAATGCAAGCTTGAAGACTGATTTGTAAACACGTTTTTTTTTAATGTTGATAATTTCAAGACTAACAATTTTTAAGTAGGTCTAACTTAATAATAAAAGAACTGAATATATACAGCCGGTAATTCTGTGGAGGTCTTAACTTTCGCACTTGCGAAGAGCAGTGATTTTAGAAAAAGAAGAATACAAACTGTCCATTTTTCGGTCGACAAGTATTACACCGTAAGAATATTTCTCACAATGAACCATTGGCTCTTCTGATTTTGGCTGGGGACAGGCTCCTGAATGGGCCTCGATCAACAAGAGATGGTAAAAAGTGGCAGAGTAGCCGGCTAACGGGTCGATTGGGCGGTGGGACCAATTTCCCTTCGCTCTTTCGTTTTCACCAATTTATTTTTGGATTCTTTTCGAAAGCAATTTTTTTTAAATACAACATCCAGTTACCGAACGGTTGCTGATGAGCCAATTCGGGTAAGCCGGTATTCTACTTACATATATATATAGCACGTTTTTTTACATACCGCGATCATATACCCTCTTCACTTGAGGATATACGATTTGCGTTTGCACGTGCAGCGGGGCTCTTTGTTCCGCGTTCTTTTTATTATGTTTGTCTCCGGAGATGTCGCAAAAAGGCTAAAAGACCGACGATCTTTTCTATAGAACGAGGTAGTTATCGCGGAACTTTAAAGGGTCCTGGTTGATATCGTATGAAACAAGATTAAATGAAACGCTTACCTCTGAGGTTGCCTCTGAAATAATAGCCACTTTGAAAAGACACTGATTCGAAATAATAAGGACATCATTTTAAAATGACGTAAATGTAGGCAGGTCCAAAATCCGGACAAATTTGGAAAATTTCAAATTCCTTACACCATAGCGAAAAGTCGATTGTGTTTCATGTCACGCAGCATTTTATCGACTTAATTTGAAATCAAACGACTTACGAAGTACAAAGCATAATTAATTTTCTCTTCGACAATTTTAAGATTAACATACTGATGAGTTCACAGGATTTTCATTATTTTCGGTAGAAAGCAAGAAAAATAAATCTCGAATCTCAACGGAAGTCGCTTGTGTTACTTGCGCAATTTATTTGGGTTACTGAATGCTCAAAAATAATCCTATTCACCGCGGAACGTTTTGTCTTTGCTCATTGTGGAATGCAAAGATTGTTCTAGGTATTGTTGTTAGAGTTGTATTGGGTTTGAAATCTTTTGATATTCCGCCGCGCTGTGTTTTCCTCTGGGACTTATACAGAAGCTTGTACTTGAGTGTTTGACTCTCATGTTTTCCATATTGCTCTCAGTCCGTTAAAACCGTAGGTATAATGAATGTATTTTACTTGTATTTACCTTCATTCGAATTCGTGTTTGTATTTATTGCGTCGCTGTCTGTGACTTGTCACAATGACATGCGAATTGAACAAGAGATCGCGCGACGCATTTTGATTAGTTGTTCGATTCGACTTGTGACTCGATTCCGGTCGAAAACATATCCCTTACGCTGATAAGGATTCATTTCTTTCGAATTTCAGGTCATCGAGATTAAAGGAAACACAACGGAGGCTACAGAATGTAAGTACTAACAACAATCTATTCAAAATCGTTATAATAATCTTTTTATCCCTGGAATAGATTCGTAATCTTCAAGCAGAAATCAAAATATACGTCTGGGTAACGTGGTTAAATCTCAAGCTCTGTACACCTTCTGGATGTCCCCGTACCTCGTTAGCACAAAAAAACCTGGGTTTCGATCGACTGTTTAAGAAATAATTTGGTTTTGCTCCGTAACGGTGATAGGGTTTGGTTTACGAACCAAAACTGTAAAGATCATATGTTATGAGTCTGGAGGTCGTCTGAATCGCCTTGGTGACTCGAAAACAGTCATAACATGGAGCAACTGTATTTTCTTAGTTATTTTGTCATAACCACCCTTATAAGACGTTGTGTTTCCATTTTACAACACTTATTCCCTCGACTTCATAAAGGATTTAGTAATCGTAGATTTCGCCAACCGTCAACGACGGTAATTTATTTTTCTCGACCAAACGGTACGTAAATAGCACATACCCGATTGATTTCATTATGTTTCATCAAAATGCAATTTATCTGTACGGATTTATTCGAAATCGATGGTTTTTAAAAGCACAATTTATTTTTATCAAAAAGAATTTTCAAGAGAGTAAGCTGGGCGCTTTACCCTGCTGCGGGGGTCAATTGATCGCCATTTTGAATTGTTCCTTGTTTATCAAGTGCGCGGGAATGAAATTTAAATTCCTCTGACGCCGAGGCAACCAAGCGGAACCGCGGGCTCAATATCCTACATTTTGCCATCGGGATGTGAATATAACTGCGCAGTACAAAATCAAACAAAACTAAGAGATGGCGACACAAATGCGAAGAAGTTGACGCGACACAGGTAACAATTATAAATGAATTGTTACTTACTGTTTAGGTGAATATAAAAGTAGTTGAGATCTCCACCTCAAATGAAAGAATATTTGCGCGAATGAAACCGCAGCCTTAACATTATGGTTGACGCCATAACCTAATGTTATCCATAACTGGTTTTTTTTCACGCAAAGAGACAGAACAGCTTTCACATGACGTTATTATATTGGATTTTTTTGCAGGTTACGATCACAATACTGTGGTTAGCCAAAGCAGCTCACAATCGAGGTTATCAGGGTCCTGCTCTTGACTACAGCTGCTTTGATCATCTAATTCCGGTAACAAAAAGCTCGAGGCTATTTATTTTACCATTTCATTTAAATCATAAACCATAAAATATATTTTGTTAAAAGGAAAAAAAATAATATCGTGGCAAAGCACCCAGGATGCTTTCAAAACAATTTATCTTATATCACGAGTTTTGTATGACTCGTGATTAGCAGTATTTTGTCACGCGATAACAAGGCATGTTCTCCATCTACTTAAAGAAATAAATTTTTGATGCTGCTTCCATGCAATCAGTTACTTCCAATAATTATTACCCTGTTCCATCAAACTAATCTTTGTCCTATGAATGTCTTTGTTGCACTCCGGATATTTCTTCAGCCAAAAATGGAAGTGTATCAATTGCGTGATAGGAAAGTTGTGGGTGATTTTACGTAGCGAAAAATAGTCTATCAAGTGATGTTTGTCTAACCTGCATGAAAAAGTAAAGAGGAAACTACTACCGAAAGAGAGAGTGGTATTCTTTCAATAAACCAGACTTACTTGCGAATTTTCTTTGCAGCAAACGAATTTCGGCAAAAAGAGGCGAGGGTCACGAAAGAGACATTCTTTAAGTGAACTAGAAACGCGAGACAAAGTGTTTGATAGGATTGACATTAGTGACAAGAAGGAGAAATTTCGGAATCTTGAAAACCAAGCCAAGCAGGTAAGCATCCAATTTCTTGGCTTCAGTTGATAATCACAGTAGTTTACAAGTACTCTAAACCACAAAAATCAGACTGCGTATTTTGCTTGTCTCATGAAAGCCAGGTTGAAAGGCCTGGGACAAGTGCTAAAAAACAAGTTTGGCGGGGGGAGGTTTCGAGGAGGAGGAGGAGGGGATTTAGATGTCTAGCTTCCACGAGGGAAGGTTCTCGCGCGATTCCTTTCGCGCCGCGCAATCAAACCACCTGTTTGGTACGTAGTCAGTGAGCTACAGAGAGGTAGTGGATCTTGAGGCAAGCCAATATTTGCTTTAGACATGAGTTCTAATCTCCCTCTTTACTTGTCATCTTTACACAGAACATCGTGCATTTGGAATTAAACAGACGTAAATCAACCGGAGGAATTTTGAAAAGAAGTAGAGAAAAAAGTTTAAGTTGGAACGAGGAGGAATTAATACACAGCTACACAGACAATAATTATCTTCGGAAAAGGATGCCGGATCCAAAATTTCACGAGAAAAAAGACATGTACGACCACCGTGATCAACTTGTGAGTATAAATGACTTGACAATCACAATTTGCGGTACACATTTTGAATAGAAACTAGCAATGCTTTCCATAAAAGTCTTCATGTCAAGGTCATTATCGGAGCCGAGGTCATTTTTTCTCTGCCTTCCACCTTCTCCCACCAATCAGGGATCAGAACTGCTGTAAGCCCATTTTTGACTTTCCTGACTTTTACCACCCTCCCCTTCCCTCCCCCACTACGTTGATTGTAGGTTATTGTCAGTACTGAGATTTCATGGAAGATCACCTGGTCATAATGATTTTGTAAAATATACAATCATAACTTATAAGTATATTTATAATTATGGCCAATATTAACCAAAGTCGGCCAGTAATTGATACCACAGAAACAGCGTATACTTAATTCATTGAGAGTCTGATTTGAATGAAGCGTTTTATCTGAATTTTGTCCATTTTTTGAATAAATACCAGGACTCAAATCAAGAAAGATCTCGCCGTCGGTCGAGTGGTTCTTCGGACCGCGGTCTGACGTCACCACCACCGATTTCACTTGGTAAGAGAGTTGAGGTGGACTTGAAAGAGAAACAAAAGAAATTCGAAGGGCTTGACAAAAACGCGGAAGAGGTAACTACTGGAATTAACTTTCAGACTGAATACGTACGTGAAAAAATTTCAGTTTCTTGTTCTGAGTTGATTAACCGTTTCAACCTTTTAGCCTGAATGAATTATTATGTCGAATTAATCCTGCGACTCTAATAAGTGATTGGAGAGGAAACTCTCCTTGCAGTCTTTATACTCTTTCTAGCGAAAGATGATGAGAAAACATGAAATAATCTCTTAGAGGAAATTTTATGGATTAATCACTCAATTCTGGCCAGTAAATAAATGTAAGAGTATCAGTTAGGAGATTAAACTCTTTTGGGGGTGAAATTGTAAACTGCTAATGAAAGGTACATACCATAAACACGCTTTTGGTTGCTGATCAACCTGCCGTATTTTACACTGCAATTCTGTTGACATGACAACTGCGAATATTGCTCCACCTTTCCGATGGATGCTGGTCCATTGTTTATCACACCACACCAGCCCACCTGCCCCCCCCCCCCCCCCTTTAGAAATTCTCCAGGTTTTCCCGGCAACTCTTTGGTAAAATTCATTTTTCTTGGGTGGAAGGACACCTCTAGAGTAAACATACGTGCCTATAGAAAGAAAAATAACCCAGGCCAGCTATCGGAGACGGAGCTCTCGTTCTCATGTTTAGCTCGCTAACTCACAGGCCCGAGGGTCATTAAACAAACATGACGCATGCTTGTTCACATTTGGTTTACTGAGGAAGTGTCGAAATCAGCTGTCGTTATCCTTAAGCAAAGATCGAGTCTTCCACCGAGTTTAGTTTTGTCGGTTCTGTTTTTATTCTGGTGATTTTTTTTGCCAGCAATCTGCTGTGTTGAAAGGCAAAGCTCGGCCAAAGTCCTGGGGACCTGGAGAGATAAGAAAGGCACTGCAAAAACAAGGCTCTGTTGATGTAGCGTTCAAGGAAAAACACCAAAACTACGAAAAAATTCAGCGTCAAGCAACTACGGTATGAAAAGTAATCACAAGGCACTACAAGTATTGTTGCCAAGTAGTTTTCTCCGTGTACACTAGACCCTTCGCTAAAGTTGTGAACCTAATAGCGCACTTGCAAATTTTTCACTCCACAAATTTGATTCGATATACTTAGTCAATGTTTCACGTTACATAAACTTGCCTCGCCACATTGTTAAGTGTTTATTTGTATAGCATATTTCAAAAATTGTTTGAAATTCTTTTGTTCGTTTCGCAGACTATTACCTAATTTTACCAGCTTTTAAATGGTTTAAATGAAATGGTCTTTACAAAGATTTTTGTGACTACCATAGATGATTAAGTGGGCATTTCCACGAACTTGGACTGCAAAAGCAACCCGCTCTTATGAAAATAAACGATAAATATCTGTAAAAGCAGGTGGCAGTTCACATTTGCATGATAATTAGCCATTATAATCACTCTGTGTCGGGATGACATCTTTGTATAGCTTGTATGAACGATATTTCTTTGTATATTCGATACAGGAAAGTGCTGTGTTAGAGGGGAAGTTACGGCCGCACGCAGATAGGGATGGAAGACCAGAAAAAGTAATTCTTGGAGGAAGATCAGATGTGAAACTCCGTGAGAAACAAAAAGATTTTGAACAACGTGATTATCAAGCTCAAAGGGTATTGAACTTATACAAGACTAAAATGAAAATATACCTACGATTTTAAATTCTTCTAGATAATGATATATCATCATCTCGGTCCGCTTCCAGAGACTTTTATGATTTAAAATTTGCAGCAGACAAAGCAGCAAATATTTGGATTTTGCCTTGAAACAAATTAACTTATTCGACTCAATTTGGAACGGTTTCGCTTGTTATATTGGGCAACGACGCTTCTTAAATTAAACAAAATTTAATCATCTGCAAGAGACTTAAGCGAACGGAAGATAGCTTATTTTGATACGTGCTAACTGTAAAATGCAACGATTAAGAAACGAGCGAAATTGTTGTGTAATCTTAAAGACCAATGTTTAAATTCTTCACTGTTTTAAATTGCATTGTTAATATGCGCTTGTTGGCAGAATATAAATCACCAATTATGGGTAAACACGTCATAGAACAAGTTACAATATAACAATGTTGGATGCACCAAACTGTGCATGATGATAAGACATGTTGTCTGCGGTGTGTGGGTGCTTCAGTATGAAGAGCTTATTTTACTCTCCATCTCGGTAGGAGAAAGCCGTTCTCGAGGGAAACCTTCGTACGTCAGCCACAGACGGAAAAGCAATACGTCCCAACTCTGTCATGGTTCCAAAACGTGAACAGATTAAGCTGAGCGAGAAAAAAGCAACTTTCGAACAACTTGATAAGCGAGCTGAACAGGTGAATACACTTTTATTTTTCATCCGAAATTCAAGTCGTTTCATTTGTTAATTAAGATAAGTGATCCATCCATCTCCTTAGGTTATGAATAATAAAATATGCTTGTTGCTTTCTTTTGAACTTTCTTTTTGGTCTAACACCATGTCGCTTCATCAACAGTGCCGACACTCCAGGTCTGAGGTGATAATTAAGCGTTCGAGTCGCTCCTGTAGCATTTTCCTTATCTTGACATGGATGAAACTTCTGTTAATCTGATAATTGCATCAATAGTTGTGTTAACTGATCTGTGTTTGTGGTATTCGAAAGTTGGTGCAAATATCGTTGAAGCACTATCAAAGTATTTTTGGTGTTTTCGGTATTTTCGTATCCTGTAACGTTGCTTCAAATTTACCCGAAGATTATAAGGTCGTTTTTAGAACTCGAGCCAGATACAGATTATGACCGAAAGCACTTGAAGAAGAACCTCTTTTAGTAAACATTACTGATTTCCTTTATTTATATTTCCACTCAGGACTCGTCGATTCTTCGTGGCCAGTATAAACCACCGCTCACAGATACTGGCAGCCTTAAGAGATCATCCAGAGTTGCCCTTCCGAGAGATGCAAATGTTGGTCTTTTAGAAAAGCAGCGCACTTTTGAAGATAAAGACTCTCAAGCGCGGAAGGTGTGATGAAAATTCTTTTGTGGCAGCAAAGCACTACTTATTTATAGCTAGTCTGACACTAATTACATTCTGAGCGAGATGTTTACCTTCCTATCCAGTCATTTTGGATAAAACACACGCAGTAACTGTATATTGATAATGCATTAATGTCAATGAAAATGATTGTCATAATTTTCCTATTTATAGGAAAGTGAAATTCTTCAAAAGAACAAACGAAATGCATTTGATAGTCCCGTTAAAGAACCCACACCACTGAGCACTTCTACGCGGCCACGGATTGCTGGTTTCCAGTCCTCCTTTGACAGAAAATGGGTTGCCTCTGACATCTCAAGGCAAAGCCAGCAGGAGAGACCCTCTCGACCAGTGTCCAACTATTACGACTACAGCAGCTTCAATGACTACCCAAGAGCAAACGGTTTTGATGAAATTACCGCAAGTACAGAAGGTATATACCGAGTGTCAGTTGAAGAACCAGTAGAATCCGTTCCTTCGGTTGGATATGAGCAAATGAACACTTGGCAGAATCAACGAGGATTTTCAGAGGAACAAAGAAGCTCGAAACATGATGAACGCTTAGATAAAGACAGAAACGGAGAGTATTCCGACTATGTGAAGCGACGTTATGAAGAGTCCAAGAGGAGACAGGGGGAAGAACCTGTGGAGATAAACTTAACAGATGCCAAAAACCTGTCTTATCGTGATCTTGTACGTGCTCCACGCAAAAAGTCACGCGAGACGTTCATACGCGAAAAGAATACCGTCGTTCCAGCGGAAGAGATGCCATGGCGGAAGGAAGTTCGAGAGGTCAAAGAGAAAAGACATCTTCTTTCTGATGAAGAGCAAGATGCTAATTATGCGCCACGGCCTACCTCGCCACGTTCTGAATTGGGTAAGTCACAGTATCTTGAACTTGTCGCTCCGCCCTCTAAAAAAGAAGTGTACGCTTTCGATGGAGAGAAAAATTCAGCGGGCGAAAATGTCGAGGAAATGCCATGGAGAAAAGAGGTCAAAGATATAAGAAGATCTGCATCTGTAGAAGAACCCCAGCAATCGAATGCAGAGCACACGCGGATTCGACCTCCCTCGCTAAAGACCCGTGATGCGTTTGTGACTACAAGGGATGACAAAGACGAAGAAGAGATGCCGTGGAGGAAAGAGGTAAGGGAACTTCAGGAGAAACCAAGAACAGAAGATGACCTGGAGTATCAAGGTGACAAACCACCGCCTAAACCGGACTCGTCACCCAGTCCAAATTTCCGGAAAATGTCTTACAAAGATTTCATAAATGTGCCTTCAAAAAAACGTCGGGACATTTTTCAGGCTCAGCTCCAAAAAGAAGAGGAAGAAATGCCTTGGCGAAAGGAAGTACGTGAAATAAAAAAATCGATGGCAGAAGACGAAGAAGGAGAATACCAGAAAACGTCTGCGACTCCAGCTCACTCTGCTCCGGAACAAAATGACCGATCATTTGGCTATAAAGAGTTTTCACCCAAACCTATCGCAAAACCAAAGGAAGGCTTGTTGGTTTCTCAAGATAAGGAGGAGCAAGAGATGCCATGGCGTAAAGAAGTGCGTGAAATGAAAAGATCAGTGCTCGAAGATGAGCCCGTGAAGCGTTCGTCTGCCACAAATGTTCATTCGTCACAAGAAGCAACCAGAGACTATCGGAAACTCTCGTATCGTGACTTTGTTGCTAGACCGAGGAAAAAATCCTTTGAGAGCTTTTTATCTGGCGAAGAAAAGGAGAAGGAAGAGATGCCGTGGAGGAAAGAAGTACGGGAGTTAAAATATAGACCTCCTGATGACGAGGAAATCAAGCAGTCATCTCGTTCCGAGCTTCAATCCTCTAACGACGATTCCTTTCATAACATCCGTGATCATTCCATCCAGCGGGTTACAGAAAGTGAGCGTGAAAGGAGTCGAAAAGAGCCTTATCATGCCCCCTCTGCTGGAGTTCAAAACATGTCGTACAAGGATTTTGTTTGTCCACCATCGAAAACAGATGAACTGCAGGGTCAAGTACAGCGTAAGACTAGAGTGAAAGACCTAACCAGGAAGTTTACAGATATCGAGGCAGAGAACACTCTTCCCAGAAAAGGCAGGCCGCCAGCACAGAAATCTCTGGTGGACATTGGAGAGCTGAAGCGTATCGAACGCGAAATGAGAACAAAAAGTTGGCATGGCTTCCCAGACGATTACGACTCAGATGACGAGTATGAGCGGAGAAGGAACCGCTCAGAAGAAGAAGCAGAGGAAAGAGTTAGGCAGCACTATCATCGCGAGAACATTTCTGGAATGGAGGAGCTGGACGACGTGTTTCAAGATCCAGAGGGATACTTCGACCAGATTCGAGCTCCTCCGCCAGAGAAGTTTGACGAAGTGGTGGTGAAAGAAGTGCCTGTTCAGCATAATGCTCCTTCCTGGAATGAACGTGATGACAGAGGGTTGCAAGTAGTGACAGTACGCTCAACAAATGACCATGATCATAACAATCGATATGACTTACACAAACAGCCATTTTCGTACTCTCCCGATTCAGATAGCTATTACGATAAAAGCCCTGTCATGGATGGATCTCTTTCAAATAACACCCTATTAGATGATCGAGTTGTTGTGAAGCAGACCTGGATTCAGCCCAATCGGGTGGAATTACCTGAGGCCTCTCCGAATCCTCCAGGACACGAGGGCAGAAAGAATCTCCATAAAGAATATGCTGAAAGAGACAATGGTCAATTGCTGCCACAACGTAGAGATGAGCGAACATACCAGCGAGATAACATAAAGAGTATACCGTTCAAACCAAATGTTGGTTATCATAGAAACGACGAAACCTTTTCGTCAAAGAGCGTTGATCTTAACGAAGAGAAATGTTTCATTGACGAGAGTTATTATTCAGAACACAGCCGGCTTTACTATCCAGGAAGTTATGGTTACAGAGGCAGGAATCAAGGTCAAATCGATGACGATGATTGGAAATCAAGAGAAGTTCGTCCTGGTCTACAAAATCATGGAAATCAGCCAACCAAAGTATCTATCAAAGGTGACAATGCCATGGTTTTCGGCTCTCCGATTATGGTCACTGCCAAACCAAGACCCCAACAGCCGACACAAAATGAAGGCCAAGGGGATTATAGACACGAGCAACCTGGAGTGTACGACTTCATACCAGTCAAAGAAAGGGTTTTGAATGACAGAGATGTAATTCCAGCTAAAAGAGAAAGTTCGTATTTCAGCAGAAGTACCGTTGAGCCCATGCCAAATAATAAGGAACAAATGGAAAATGCTAGGCGACTTGTTTTACAAGACATTAAACACCGCGGGGAAAACGAAGTCAATAAACCACCGCAAGAACCCAGAATGTCGTCTCGTCCACAAGTGTTTGGCGTGTTTGCACGCACTGATCAGAAAGATAGTTACAACCGTGACGATATGCGAGAACGTCAACCATCCAACTTGCCTCAGAAGGAGTTAGAGAACAACTTTCAGGAACACGGACTTCACGACACGCAAGATAATTTACAGGGTTTCAATGCAGGCGTAGATCGGCAAGGTGCGACTATGTACTTGGAAAGACGACTCCAGCAGGAAGAAAAGAGATATGATTACGAAAATAGTGCCTCCAGTCACACTGAGTTGCATCCTGTGGTTGTAGCTACGGTAGAGAGCGAAACTCGAAAGTGGGGAGATGGAGTGTTTGAAACATCTCCGAAAGATGAAAATCGAGCCGCGAGGGGACGAGTCATAAACTTTTCATATGAACAGGAAGATGAAATGCATGAGGGACACAAGAAAGAAGGTACAAACATGATTGGCAATGATACATCTGTTTACGTGGCTGCGAATCTTGTTCAGGTAGAAGGTTACGACGCTAGCTGGAAACAGGAACAAAAACAAAAGGAAGAGATGGTGAGAGAGCAGTTGCGGGATGCTGAATATAGAGAAAAATACAGAAGAGAATTCGAGGAAAAAAATCGGAAACAGCGGGAAAACTCGAAGTACCTCATGAGTCAGGTACAAATGAGGGCGACTATGGATGCTGAAGAAGATGATGTAGAAGAAATAGAGAGAGTGCGTAATGATAACATTGGCGAACGAAATGAGATTCCACCGAGGAAAAGCCACTCCAGCGACGAAGACGTTTTGAAAGCGGTTGCAGCAGAAGAAGACTATTGGCAGAAAAATTTAAGCAAAAAGATAGGAAGTGAAAAGAAGGATACTAGACATAGTGAACCTCCCAGAAGAGTCAGTAGTAGCGAATCGCTGACGCGGATCAATGGAATTGACTATGTTAGCGAAGACAATGTGGTCCGCAAAGAGAAAAAGTCCTTTGACCAGGAAGAACATCTTCGGAAACTTAAAGCAGAAGAAGAATCAGTGGCTCAAGAGGCTGAAAGGCAGATGAGAGAGAGAGCTGCTTTGAGACAACAAGCACAAGCCGAAGAACCCATCATTACGCCGGTGGAGAAGCCTTCCGTAGAATTCTCAGTCAATGAGGAAATGTTTGCTGACCTCCCAACTGAAGAAAAACACAACAAACACTTTTATGATGAAAATAGCAATTACAGTGGACCGAATACAGAAACGTCTGTCCTAAGAAACGGATACCACAATGACGAGGAATACACGCTTCGTAAACAACTGGAACACGAAGAGAATGAAAGACATTATTCAGATTACATCTCAAAACCACAAGCAGAGGTGCTGCCCACTAACGGACATTTAGAAAGTGATGTTCACCACAAGACGCCCGCAAAACTGCTGAGAGAAAATGGAGACCAGTATTACCAAGATAACATCCCGGGAAATTCCGACGCAGCTCCAGAAGTAAACGGTTTTGAAGGTTATAGTATATACGAGACATTCATTCATGGCGAAAGCAATCACGTGATATGTGCCAGTTGTGGCACCTCAATTGAGAAAAGTCCATCGATGTACATAGCAGAATTGGACCGATACTGGCATGTTAACTGTTTTAGCTGTGTGGTGTGCAGAGCGTGGTTTGGTGACGAGTACAGTCCAGTCCTTCATATCACCAACTCCATGTTACATTGCGAGAGATGTTACATAACGGATGAAGGTAAGTGACATATGATATGTCCCGTTAGACCGCAGACACTTTCCAAATCCCCCATTTTAGGTGCGACCGTCGTGAAACATCAGACATACGCTCAAGGTGAACCCAGGTGAAATGCCTGTGAGTGTGCCCTTAGTTTTGGTGATTGTTTAAAGAGAACTCAGAAACTCCTTAAAAATTATCAAACGAAAACAATTTTGGGGGCATCAAAAGGGCTGTTCTTGACTTCTCTTCCCCGTCTAAATCCATCTTAAAGCCACCTTATTATTTTAATCTGATCACCCTATCGGGCCTTCTTATACAAGCCAGTGATTTAACTGTCGGGTTCCAGTTTCAGTGGCTTTTAATTTATCGTGTTGATGCATCGATCTATTGGACGACAACAAAAAAAAAAAAGAACCCACGACTATTCTGATGTTTGTATCTCTAGTTCATCATCTGCAAATGTTTCCTGATCTGGCATTCATCTTTTTTCGTAGGTGAAAGATGTACCGAGGTGTAGACTCAGACTAGTTTTAGAGACCTTTTTAAAGATGTCAATGTCAGTGAAAACTATTTTAATCTATTTCATTTTATTATTTTTTTAAAGTTTAAATATGAATAATTAACGCATTAGCACTGAGAGACGCTTCGTTTACCAGGTTACCCTTAATAGCAGCAAAGTATATTTTTATCAGGCATATGGTTATCTCTCATTTTATAGTGATCTTCAAGGCGTTTTACAAACAATGTTTGGTTTTCTCTCCGTCGTAATATGCTAATTGTAAGCGGCGTTTACTTTGGAAAGTAAGGCGAGTTAAACAACGTTGCTAAATTCCATTTACAATTTACTTTTTCTTATTGAACTAAATGTCAAGAAAACGCCCGAACGGTTATCTCTATAGACCAACAGTCGGCCACGCGTCGATTAATGGAGGGGGCCATTTCGTTCAATAATTTAGTTCGTTTCGTCGTGGACGGAAGGATGATCACCATGCAGATTATTTTATCGTTATACTGTGAAGACAAACATTTGTTCTTCAAAGTTATTGTGTTAATGTTTTATTCATTTTGTTTTCGTAGAAATTAGCCAGTCAAACAACATTATAATTTTACTACTTACGTAAGAACATTTGAATTTCATTGTAATGAGCTGTAGTCCTTAGGCAGGACTCTTTACAAGTAGAACTTTTTTAACAGAGCTATGTTTGTAAATATTATGATAAAGCTAAAAACCATTTTAATTTTTCCATACTCTGCGGAACTTAAAAAATAAAATTAAAAATTATTGTGAAATCGCTAACGTTTTCTATTGTTCTTCCTCTTTTTTTCGGGTGAGGTATTTAAAAAAAAATTTGCAAGCCTTGATTGTTGAGGTAAATCGCCGTTGCCATCAATCAAAAGTCTATTTCCGAAATGGCCTAAACAGTAGCTCACTTGTGGCGTAACGATGTAAATATTTCGGTCCTATGACTCAAAAGTTTTTTTTTTCTTGGCTGCAGTATCACCCCATCATAAAGAAAACTATCTAAAACCATGAAACTCGATACGAATTCAGAGCTATACGTATTGATGGAATCACAATAATAAATTGAAGACAGCCTTGACATCTCCATGGCTCGAAAGCGTCGTTTGAGTGCAATGAATATACACTGGTATAATGGCAACGTTAAAAGATAAACTGTGGGTACTCCTTCAGCTTTTAAGCACACTCCACGTCAATTTCTTTACTCCTCATTCGCATGGTTCGTCTTGAACTGTTCTCTTGACAGGTAACAGAGACCTTTCTTCCCGACCGGCCAGCTTGCACTGCATACATAATGGAACATTCACCGCACGATGCCGCCGAATCGCATCTTGATCTTTTTCAGTTTCAGAAAATGGATTGTCTGTACTGCCACAATAGCAACAGGTTTTTATGGAGTCCAGATTACAAGAGTAGAATGTCATTTCTACCGGTTCATCACAGGAACGAAGCGTTTTCATAAAAATTCGGTCTTCAAGCGGATGAAGAAGGGGTAACAGTGGTGTACCGCAAGAAAATACACTGTTGGTTGCGATTTCATCCAGGAGAGTTCTCTCTCGTGTCGATAGCTGTTTTGGTGCGTAAATGCAACGAGGTTTGGAGCAACGGAAACAGTAAACAACGCCACGGACTCGATCGCCAGTAAACGGAGCAAAAATGATACGGGGCTGTCTCGAAGCGCAAGAAATAAATCTGAAGTCAAACTCAGAGTTAGATATGGGACTGGTTGTAGCCAGGCAAGATACACAGCTAGTCACCATTACGATTCTGAATCAGCGTATCTGATCGACGAGATGACAAAGGTTTGCGTGTGGAACACGTTAGATATCGGAGAGGTAAAATCTTGGTTTTATTTATTCATCCTGTGACGTAGCTGGCATCTTTAAAAGAATCCCACTTCTGACGTCAGAATAGACGCCTATACCAACAAAAACGTAACGCTAACAAACAGTTCTTCAAATCATTTTCCTCTTTACTTTTTATCAACTGATTTACATCGACTCTAAGAAATTTTACCTGTCGGCGTTCAACTATAAAAATATTCCCTCACAACTCGAACTAGTATGTTCTGTCACTACCGTCACCGGGCGTAGGCCATGACTGGGTGTGAAACGTATGACATCATTTTCAATTGTACATTTTCTTTTGTAATGGAGACGGTAACTGTAGAAACGTCTGGAAATTTTTAGGAGTAATCACGCACAGTCGACCTGAATTAAGCGGCACCGTATTAAGCGGTCACCCTGTATTTAGCAGTCAGTTGGCTGCAAAGTACGGGATTTGTTTCCCCTTTCTCACTGTAATTTTCACCTTTATCAAGCGGTCGTGGTCGCCTTGTGTTGTCTTTCGCCTGTATTGAACCTTCACTTAATGCGAAACTGCTCAAATAAAACTAAGAATAATCTTTCAAATAAAATTTAATCCATATTTCTCCCCCGGACTCAATGTTAATAGTATTTTTTGAGCGATTCTTTGTATATCAAGCGGTAAATTATGGCACAAAATGGCGTTGTTAATCGTTTTCTGTATCACCTCTATTCTGTGGAACCTGTATTTAGGGGTTAACCTGTATAGGGTGGACTGTAAAAGGAATATCGGAGCATTCTGATGCCATAATTTTGAACTTACGTTCTAATTCGCTCTACTCAACCAAACATAAACTATGAATTTCCTTCCATGACGTATAGGAAACTCTTCTGCCCCTTGGAGTACACGTGGTACAACTCCTATGACGAACGAGCGGTCTGGACTAACCGTTCGTAGGATTGATTCTATGTGCGTGCTATCCTGGAGGAATCAAGAGTCTTGAATACCTAAAGCTTCGTTTTTGATAAGTCTTTCAAATCGGACAACAGCATCTGCACTGGGACAGCAGAGTCTAAAACCGAACAAGGGCGTCTAAAATCGGAGAGTAGTGTCTAAAATCGAACGAATGATATACGAAGCGATGCTTGAATAATTCAAATCACTGCGAAACAGATTTAAAAATTGAAATCAATTAAAAAATTGAATTGCAGATTTTGTAAGGTCTGTTTTTGCAATTCGTAAAACTGTTTTTGTCAAGTTTTGCCCCCCTCCCTCCCCCCCCCCCGCGCTCTTCTCCAGCCCCTCTCTATTATTCCTTAATTCTATTTCTGCTGATTGCATCACCTGTTAAAGAAAACAAAAACAAAAGCAATTAAGCGTTCTTTAAAACCGTGGGTCTCGACGTTGGTGTGAAAAGTGTTTCGTTCATTTTTGTTTTTCAATTAGATACTAATCTCAGCACTCATTAACATGATGAAAACAGAATCCTCAACTGCAAAACAGTTTTGTTTCTCTAAATGATTCAGAGTCACAATGCAATCCGTTGGTATAGACCTCCGTTGGGTCTAATCGTAATTGTGTCTAATCATTATTATTACTATTTATCTTTATGAATGCAGTGATTTCCAAAGGAATAAATTGTATCTTGTCAACACACACAGAGGGAGTAAGAATAAATTCATGATTTGCCTCCAAGGCAAAGGGTAATTAAAATTTTTAAAATAGGCTTTTTTCTTCAGCTTGTTTTAAGTTTTGATTAATGATTAGGTATCAAATCATGGTTAAATTATTAGGAACATAACCTCGTTGGAGTTACCAACAAATTTTTTGTTTCGAACGGAATTAATCAAATTCACGCGAACGGCTAAAAGCTCCTTTAAACAAGAGAGTAGAAAACTCTTTGTTTCGTACCAAAGTAAATGCGAAATTGACAATTGAAACAAAAGTTTTCCAACTCCTGGAAGACCCTACGATACCCTGAGATCTGCTGACAAAAGCCGTAATACTAACAATTGCCTTCTATTGCTCGCATCTCTTTCACATATATGAATTTTCATATTTGATTAGTTTACTTTCAACGATAAGATTCTCTACTCAACTTTTCTTGGAAATCTCAGTCTTCGATTGCTGTAAATGAGGATGATGAATTTGAAGGTTTTCTTGGGGATTTTTGCTTTAAACATCGCTGCTGTTTGTTCAGGTTTGTCGTTCCTCGCTGATCGTTTTTATTGCCATATCATTAACAAAGTTAGCCTTTTTACAACGTTTGGCTCTGCAAAGTAACTCGGTAAAACGATTCTTAGAAGAAAACTTAAAGTTTCCCAAATTTCTCCCTTCTTTTCTTGTTGATGGATGAAACGACATCAAAACACATCTTTCATTCACGTAAATCGGCTTTCCTGTGCTCGGCTTTTCCCTCGACATTTCAAGACATCATTTGAGGATAAACTTCCAAGATAAACCATTTAACAAGAACGATTTTTCCTTTTTTTTCTAGTTTCCTCAGCTGACTCCTGCTGTAAGTAGAAATGTTCATTTTTCCTATTGGTAATCGTTTTAAGTGTAAAGAAAATATCTAAGACTTGATCTTATAGAATCTCATATTTCAACCGTTAGGATTTGTGGAGATTAAAACTCTTAAATTCATGACTCATGATAACTGATAAATATTCTATTTCTTTTTAGTTTCTTATCCGTTCCACGACGCCATTTGTGAGTAGACACCTTTTTGTTTGTGAATGATTATAAACTCACGGCAAAAAAATATGTTTTAGTTGATCCCGCTCGCAGAAAGGTCAAACGCTGAGTTCGTCTCAAACTGCAAGTTGCAGATCTTATGTTGTTGGCTCAATTTCTCACATAGAATCTGATCTGTTTTTTCTTCGAGAATCAAATGGTTCTTGCGGATACTTTAAAGCATGTCTTTACTGAGTTTTTTAAACATACAGGAGAGCAGATCACATTTGTTGTTTGCCGGCTAAAATTTGTTGTTTCCCGGCTGTAAGACCATGTAAAAGCCCATCTGAAAGCAGAGTTATTTCTGTCCTAATGTCCTGCAAGCACTTAACAGACCCGCAAAAAAACTAACATTGCAATGTGATACTCTAACACTTCGTTCCTGATCTTTACATTTCTCAGTGGCAAAGGTCTTTACGTCAGAGTTATCTGGTAAGTGTGTAAACTTCCTCTTCAACGGTGCGGAGGGGGAGGGGTGTGGTCCTTAGTTATCAAGAATAATAAGCAAGGAAAACACAACTTGACGTTTCCAAAAACTATCTATTTTGTTCCACCTTTCTATGATGGATTTGGTGACTGTAACTTGACTAGCTTTTGTTTTATCTGAATTATTTCACCAGATGATGATGTGGAAGAGTTGATTAAACAAGGTAGGAAGAGTAAATTCATTTGCGGCAAACGTGAAATAGTAAACCACATTTTAAGAACGTTCTACCAG
This sequence comes from Pocillopora verrucosa, assembly GCF_036669915.1. Lineage (NCBI taxonomy): Eukaryota > Metazoa > Cnidaria > Anthozoa > Scleractinia > Pocilloporidae > Pocillopora > Pocillopora verrucosa. The sequence goes on from NC_089325.1 coordinate 8,366,122, forward strand.
TTTTCAGGATTCACTTGCAAGGATTTATCTTTCGTTCCGTAGCTCGATGATTATACGACGAAAAAGATTTTGGTTATGAAATTAACCAGTTTAGGGTTTTTTTTGTCAGTTCAGTTGTTGGCAGGTTTGACGAGTCAATGTCTGAGAGCAGTTTAGATCAGTTTGTCCAAATATACAATTAATCACAGCAGAGTATTCAGGTACACTCTCGGTCTTGGCTACTTATAAATCCTATGGAAAATCGTGTATGTGTTTTTTTCAGACTTGGTGAAGGACGCAGGTGACACCGAGGAAGTCGTCGATGGTGGGTTCCTTTTACTTTGTTAGCTTAGTTTCCTGGTTAAAATGCACTCCTTTGCAGTTCGTACGTGCTTTGTTTATCCATCTTGTTACACCAGTTCATTTCTCCCTGAACCGATTTCAATCATGACTTGAATGTCCTTACTCCACTCTCTTCTGATTGGCGTTAAATCAATTATAATATGGTCCTTGTGGAGTTGTCTGGCATCTTCAGTCATACTAAGTCCGTCTGCTTTGTGCTTAATGCAATTTCAGTCCATTGTGAGTTGGCTGATCGTGCCTCACTAGGTCTATGGAGGTCTTGCACAGACCTAAACGTTAATTTTTATCGTGAAACAATGTTTCAAGAGAGGCACACACTTATACTAAAGCGATATCAGATGTGAACCAGTAGTTGAATGATAAATTATAGGCTCTGTGAAAAACAGTGATCACTTAAGTGATTAATATCTGTTTTTATCTCGTTGCAGCTTTCGAGGATACTTTTAAGAAAGGTGTGAATGGAACTTTTATCAAAATCATCATACGTCTCTTGTATTAAATTCTGAACCTCAACAGTTCATGCTCATGACGTTATGTTATTCTTCAGTTCGTGACCACGATTTGGGCAGAGGACTGCTTGCAAACCACAAGACATCAGGAAGTAAATGAGATTTTATTTATTCATTGCCTATTATTCACTCAGTACTTTTAAGTCAACGGTAAAACATTCTGTGTCAAGGACTTCCGGTTTGTAAGTTGTGTACATTAGTTATGACAAGCACAGCTCTCAAGTCGAGAAATTAACAAAAATGTAGAGTGAATTGATTGATCGATTTAAAATCACTTATTTTTCAATCTGTAGTTGTATGTACCATAACAAACGTCCGACTCTGAGGCACTTTTAATGTTGTTCTTAGGCTCAAAAATTTATACTGCCCAGAATTAATAATAGACGGCATCCTAAAGTATTTCCCTTCCAAGGAGATTGCACTTTGTATCGTCGTTGTCGTTGAAATTTAGAAATTTTCAAAGTGTCGGTAAACTGAGTTTGAATGTTATTATCGATGAGTTGTTTCAGGGGGAGCCATTAATGACTGGAATTCCATGCATGTGGAGAAAGAAAACAAATATGCCGACCTATCAAGGTAAGTTCATAATCCAACACGGTCAGCTCCTAAATGTAAATACAGAGAAGTTATAACAATATATAACAAGATTAATATTCCCCGGCTTATCCGCTACAATCGACTCCCCCGATGGCTAGAACCCCCGATAACTCAGAGCTTCCCTTTAGATCGACAAAGAAAAATTCTGATGTGGTTTTTGAGGGAAGCTGCACTTAAGCATCATGTGGAAAATAAAGATTGCCTGGACTTTTTCTTCATCTTACAGGATTCAAAGGCTTCAAAGGATTCAATAAAGGAAGGAAATAATGGAACATAGATAATGGCTGAATTGCTGTTAACGATGAACTAATGTAGTGCACATCTTTTGTAGCATAGAATTATGTTATCAAAAGCAAAAATAAAGCAGAGATCTTTGTGAACTTTATCTTTTCGTCTTATCGTCACAATGCAGCATATGCCTAATTTCGGTTTCCGTGACGTTTAACGAAGAGCCCCTCTCGTCAATTGCCTCCATTTTTGAAAATAAGAATTTTTCAATCCTTCGTAGTCAGTCAGATCAGCCATGCAAACAAGTTTCAAGTCTGTCACAAACGTGAGGGTACTTTATTTGAAGCCTGGAAAATCAAGTCACTCGAACTGAGTCAAGGACTTTCGTCTATCTGAAAACTTTCTAAGCCTTTGCACAAATGAATGACAAGCAAAACTACTTTCACCTTAAAAGTGTTTATTCATTGTTAACCATGCAATTGAGGCAAAACTGAAACTCCTCCCTGCAGGAGAGGTAACTCATCTTATGGTACAGTTTCGGTCGCCATTTTTTTTCTTTCGTTTTCCAAAAATAACGGCCGAAGAGCGATCTCTTTATTTTGACCATAGATAGCTTTGAAAAGTTTGTGATTAGAAAAGAAACGAGATCCCACGCTGATATGTAGCCGTACTCAAGTGTCCTTACTGAGGTCCGATGAGCATTTCATTTCGTTCTCTCTCTCTCCCGTAGACTATCATTCAATTAAGCAGAGATTGAAAGTAACATACGGTGCAATTCATCAACCTCGTGTTGCTTTTTTTGTTGTTGTTCCTGTTGCTGAGAAAATCCCATAACTGGAGGAGGCTGATGCACCATCTTTTTCCAAGGGTGCTATTGTGATAGCCCAGTGTAAAAATTGTCAATTTTACCTCGGCGATGGTAAATTTGGATTTAAAACCATTTTAAAACATTCAAGAGTCTCTTTATTTTCTTTCTTACCTTTCTTTCGAGCAAATCAACATCACTGTTTTTCATCATCCTTCGAGGGAACAGAACATTCATCTAATATCATAATGTTACCTAATCTTTGCTTTCTACAACTGCCAGCTGCCAGCCAGCAATAGATGTATCAGAACTGGTTTATCCTTATGGCATAGAAAATTAATCTCACATTCGCAAAGAACCCTGCTAAGGTTTTTCGTATTTCATTCACTATTTTTATTGGCCACAAATTAAGTAATTGTTCATAGAGGGTAACATGCTGTTTTAGGTCTAATAAAAAAATAACTTTGTAGTGCAAATACTGTCTGCTACATAAAGTTTTCAAAGATTCTGGTCCCACGCTAAAACTGATAAGATTGAAACCTCCCTCATCGATCTCTATTCAACAATTAATAAGCCTGTTATAGCGTCAAGTTCTTTTGTGAAAAAGACCTCCACCACGATAGCTAATCGGCACAAAGAATTATAAATATATATTTTTATTGTTTCGTCTCCAATTTCCTCCCCTAGTAGATTTTTATGCAGGACAATACTATAAGACATTTTTAAACCTCTTGCAGGAGTCATATCATTACAAATCGATCGAGTGAAGAAGGAAACCTCTCTTTTACTACAACAAAGGTCAGTATTGGAAAGAAATTTACGACTAATAAAATTCGGGGTAGGTGACAATTTCGGGTAAAAAAAATGGACAAATGGTCACTACTTCAAAGTTTCAGTTGAAGAATTTCAGAAGAGTGCGACACCTCCTTTAAACAAAACAGCAAATACCTGATTTATCTTCTTGAATTTATTGTAAGTGTAAAACGTACACGTATTCCAGCCTGTCGATTCACTGACCTACCCACTCCCCCACACTGGACATAGACTTTTCCAGGTACGAACCGGGCTTACTTGAACTAAAATATTTCATGTCAACTTAGGAATTGTCCAAAGATTATCATGGGGGCAGCCATCTTTGCCGTAGTTCTGTTGACAGTTTCTCTTACAGTCCAATCTGCTCCAGCGGGTATGAAGGTGTAAATTCTTACCATGATACTTGTAGCTATGAAGGCAAAAGGCAGTTAGACAATAGACAGTCACGTCAGTGAAGATTTTCTCTACTCAAACCACGTTTGACATCATCCACACCAGTACATTTTCATGAGTCTCGCTCAAAAAGCTGAAATTCCAGTCTTGGAATCAAGGGGCTTATCTCAGAAAGACTTGTCGAGTGCACAATTTGCTAGTCATAGCAAAGATGACTCGAAATGGATAAAAGTGGCCAAATAACTTTATTAGGGAAGCGTTTATGATATTATACGAAAGGAAAAATTTAAGTATTGGGGTGCGGGCGACACAAAATTACCTAAGACTTTAAAATACCAGGCAGCCATGCAGTTAAAGAAAATTTATTTTTCATGTTTAGGTCAGGGACATAAAACAAAGGAGAGTCAGTTGGAAGTTATATTGTAACTTAAGAAGATACTTTTCCAGGCCATCAATTGCATTTATTACAAATGCTACCGAAGTTTTCAGTTTACAACTGCGTATTTAAGGTACTTTAATTTCCTTAAGTTTTTTTATGTCATTTTTTTGGACAGCAGATCTGGATACATATATCAACGAGAGACAGGAAATACCACAAGAGGAACCAGGTAAAAACATGCCGGCTTCTCATGCTTTGCGTTCCTATGCTCCTTGGGCAGGTGAAATATTAAATACAATATCTTTCACAATTTTGAAACTAATCCAAGCTACAAAAAGCTCAGACACGTTTGAGCACATTTAAGCCGCAACGCCATATTAAGTCCACGGATTACTTTGCTCTCACGATTGAGTTTTTTGGTTGGTAGTTTTCGAGGAAGTTGTTGTTTTACAGCACCTAAAAAGAACGAGAAAGAGGAAAGTAAACGGTAAAACCAAAATCAGGACTGTCTGTTGTTCAGGCTTCGTCTCAAGCTGCATGCACGATTATGTTTGCTTTTTTTACATAAAGTGAAAGACAGGATGGTTTTCTGTTATCTAATTCATTACATTGCACACTACGGGTTGGTGTGTAAGTTATACAGATGCTTACACAAACAAAATATAAAAACTCTTTTTAAATAGTAATTTCACATCAATTTGAGGTCACGGGTACAACTCTCAGGAATGAAGAGTATTATTTTTTTAACCAGAATTGGAGGACTAAATTGGGAATTTGTGCTGATTAAAGGCAAAATGTCGTCATCGTGATGGACTGGGTACAGCACACAACTGTTCCCTCTTCTCCAGTGTAAAGTAAGGTTTTATGTTTATCTTCTTTGTTTTTCTATTTGTTTGTTTTCTACAGCTTGTAAAAATGAATTGATGAAGTTGGTTCAAGAGGCAAAAGGTACTATGATTATCCGCCATTAAGCAGTTGATATTTCTGATGGGAGGTGGGTGTACAGATACGAGGTGCCAGTGTAAAACTCTTTACTTCAGGTCGAGTTTGGTCTTCCAATTTTTCTCTGGGAGGACTGCTTGATCTTTTATTCAAAATTTGCGGGTCGGTGCTCTACCTGAATAATTTGAACATTATCTTTTTTATCGCGACAGAAATAAATATTCCAGATATATTCCTTTTACTTAAGGTGGAAAATAACACATCACGAATTATTTTAATTTTTTTAAAGCACAAAATTATTCTTTTATTTAATTTTCAAATTAGGGGAGGTTTAAATCTTTTAACTGTGTAAGTTTTTTTGGACCACAGTTTGTAGGAGGTTTTTAACACCTGCGGCACAAAAGTTCGCTAAACACGCACGAGAAAATATCCAGTTTAACAATGAGATTGTTACGGCTGGAAAAGAGCTTGCTGATGGCGAAATAGATACAAAAGGTTGGTTAAAAAGTTTCTATGTCAGTTTAATTGTACCGGATGCCAGTTAAAATTATAACGTGCTTGCAATGCAGTCGTAAACTGGCAACGATAAAGAATCCTGTTAGATTGGGATTTTCACAACGTCGTGAACCTCACTAGTTTGACAATGCTTTTATACTTAACTAAAAAATCAATATTCACCATAAGTAGAAATATGTCAAGCCCCTCTAGTGTGTTTGTTTTTTTAAAACCAGCATACTTTAAAAACTAAGCGATGAAGAACTGAGTTTCCATCGCTGCAAAGAAACCATTACAAACTTCACAAGAAGGTTCTTTTGTAGCTCCCTTAAAACAACCTCAGCCGCATCCATCTTTTTACAAGCATTTGATGTAAAAATGTCAATGTCCAACATATATAGCCTGAATCCGGCTAACTGATTCACAGGTGACCCTCCAGAGGAAAAGAAAGTGGAGAGGGCGGAGAAAATGGCAGCCAATCTGACTTATCGCGGTAACATCAAGCAGGCTTCCTTGTGCTTTTTACAACATACACCCAACGATGACGCAAGGCGGAACAGGCTAATCTATCACCTCAAAAAACGTCACGTAAACATCATGCCGAGAGAATATCCAAGTCACATTAACGAAAAATAAATTAAAAAGAGCTTGCCTAGTGGGACACTGTCGAACATTTTTAAGAAGCAATGTTAATCTTGGGTCTTTCTGTGTTTCTCAAGGATAACCCATCATAGACACCACTAGTACTTAATGATTCCTAATATTTGACTTCGCGGGTAGCTACGTTGTCAATGTGTGCAACTTTAATGATCTTTTTAAGTTAAAATTTTTATTGATGATTTATAGGCATCAAATGAGGGTCTTCTTTACCAAATTAGTTAAGGATACTATAAATGTTTTTCACGCTATTTTAGATTATTTTTTAATAATGCCTAAATCATCATATGTAAGTAAATGTTCCGTAATAGATGGCATCTCACTGAATATTTTCTTCTCCAATCCACAGGCTATATATACAGAGTAAATCCACATGGCAGCAAAGTGAGTTACAGTGCTTTAAAAATAACCAGCAGCCTAGTTTGTAACCGTGATCACATTGTCAGCCAATAGATCATCATTCCCCCAATTATATAATAAGAAACTTGAACACAACGAGCCGATGATGTTTCAGCCATTCGTAAAAGTTGTCAAAGAAAGTCCTCCAAATATTCTCAGCTTCATTGCAAGCTGTTCATCGTAACCAGCCAACAAAAGCATTTGGTTTGCATAACTGATTTTCTTAACAATAAACCTTCCAGTAGTTTGAGTAAACTATTACTAAGGTGAATCACTGTGGAAACATTTTCATCTTTCAGGGAGATGTGATGCTACCGTTTGAAGCATATAAGAAGGTAAGTGGGGCCTACAGCTAAGTTTCTATGCCTTCAAACCCAACTATTCTCAAGAAAAAAATCACAATCCTCCTTCTCCGGCGTTGCTATTAAAATTTTATGAAAGATTTCATCATGAGTGAGATACTACATGGCCTTGTGAGGTCAGTCTTGAGTGCAATAGACAAAGCCCAGACTGTGTGTCATCCATTATGAAGGGGGTAAGTTTCTAGAGAAACTGTTGTGCTGTGCCCCCTTGGTTAACAATGTATTGATATTGTGTGGAGACATTACTAAGTTTCACACCTAAGTTTGAAAGGGGTTAGGTAACCTTCAAGTTATCCTTAATTTTCTTTGTCTTGTTTTGTTTTGTTTTTTTTTTTACATTGGGCAGGATACTCCCCCAGAGTGTAAAACTCTGATCACAGGCTTTCTGGAAAGAAACAGCCATGCTGGTAGAAGTGATTAAGCTGATGGCAGCATACATGTGAAACTTCTGAAAGTTTTTAAAATGCTTCACTGTCATCTAGTGGTTAACTGTTAGTGACAATAAAAATTGAGTGTATCACACAAACTTCAGGGGTTAGTTTCATTTTCAGTTTTTTCGGAGAGGTTTGTTGTGGTTCAATCTTTACCCTTTTATGTATATTGCATTTTTTGCATCATTCTAATGGAAAGGTCCACGATCAAGACCCAACCAGGTCACTGTGTTGTGTTCTTGGGTAAGAAGCTACAATAGACACATTGCCTCTCTCCAAATACCAGTGAATTGACTTGGAAACTGAATGAAATACTGAGGGGTGGGGGAGGAGGAAGGTAACCATGAGATAGATCTGATAAGCTCCCATCTCAAAGCAAAGATTGCTGAACAGAACAAGCATTTCACAAAAACTCAAGTACCTGTTCATAAAATCAACACCTGATCTTGTTCAATTGCCATAAGAAACAGTCAAACAACACCAAATAGACAAGAACCCTTCAGTATGATAGCCTGTTCCCAAGTTGTATTTTGAAAGCTTAGAAACCAGATAATCAACTGAGGTTACTCATAATATTGCTGTCATTTAAACCATGTCCCAACCTTAACTATATGGGTCTCACTAATATATTTCGGTGGAAGAACTTCCTCGCCATAATAATTAATAACAGTCATTTGTGGCATTATTGACACAAGTTCATCCAATAATTCATCTGGCACCAGATTGCATTGTGATGCATCAAGTCGTCTTAATCTAGGCATTTGCTGTGGTATTTTCTTTAATGGATTTCCACGAAAGTCTTTAGCACCACAGATGTTCATATCAATCATTTGGTGACATTTGTTGATCACATGTGCAAGGCCAACATCAGTAACTTCCCAACACCAGGAGATATCAATGCTTTGCAGATTTCTGCAGCTGTTTGAAAAATATAAAAGGACATGATTAGGCTGCCCAAATATTAAAAGAAAATTATGACCTTTGATAAGTTTAATAATTTAACAAAGCTATCCTTTTAAAGATCAAATGAAAACATCCAAAATCAGATGCACCTGTCCAGTTTCAAACAGACTTGTTAAAATCAGATGGAAGTGTCAGAATTGAGATTGAACAACATCACTATTCAAAGCAAGGTACCACAGAAATCAATGCTAATAACTGAAAAAAAAACTTTAAAGCTTCAAGGGCTTATATTAAAAAAATTAGTTTGTTGTACTTCATGTTTTGAAAGAGTAATAATCTTAAGTGTAAAATATAGTTTACATGTATTTAAAGTCACAGCTAAAATTTTTCAAAATTTAACAATTATAATCACCATGACAATCTACTCTACATTACCTTTCAGCAAGCGAGCTTACAGCTTCATCATTAAGGTTTGTACACTCTGCGACATTGACATGGAATAAGCCAGTAGCACTACCTGAATTTTGTGGATGAAGATGTTCAAAAAGTTCTTTTAAAGCTTTGGCAGAAAACTCTGTACCTTTTTTCAACGTTAGTGATGCAAGATTTTTCATGTTCTGCACATATTCCAGCGATTGGTCAGTTAGTGAGGTACAAAACGACAGACCCAAACATCTGAAAATTCATCAAAAACAGTCAGTGTCATTGAGCTTAAAAACTTAGTATCCAGTCTGCACTTGAGGCAGGTAGCTCACTACACATTGCGGCTTTACTTGGTCTCCATAGCATAAGGTGATGAAGAATATCACCAACCTCCCCCCCCCCCTCCTTTCATATGAATGGCTAGACCATTGCAGATGACCCCAGCATTTCGTCAGGTTCTTGGGAGAGAGGAGAGATTACTGCTACCTGTTTGTATTCCTGAGTAAAGAGAGTCACAGTGAGTGGAAAGTTCCATGACCAGGAACAACAACATGACCTGGTCAGGTCTAATATCAAGAGTCCCGTGCATTCACTGTGTCAGGCCCCTGATTCTCCCACAAAACTTCATACGAATCTTCTTTTAACCCTTTAATTCCCAAGATCTTATTGTTAATTTTCCTCTCTGACTGCCACACATTTCCTTGTGAATTAGTTATGAAAGCTTGGTGCTAAATAAGGATGGCAGCTTCTACCTGATAAGTTTGAATATTCTTATTTCCTGTTTGCTGAATAATGTATGAATATTACAGGGAGAAGTTTCATGTCAATAACTTCTAGGAGTTAAATTGAGTTTAGCATCAATCACTCGATAGGGTAAAAGTAGTGAAAGTAACCAATGCTTCAATGTCATTGTGAAGCCATTGTTAAGTTAACCTAGGGAAAATATCTGAGATAATCAAATAGTTGAAACAAATTGAATCATAATAACAGTTGATCACCAAGCTTGTGTGGATGACAAGTATTACGACTTCCATTCATATCCGGTCTGTTTGGATGCTGAGACAAGGACTTTATTACCTAAATTAAGAGCACAGTCAACTTGTTCCAATCACATATTCAAAATGTCCTCTTACTTCAAATGGTAGCATTTCCCAATTAGTTGAACAGTACAATCAGTCATGTTTTCGCCATCAAGCCAGAGATACTCAAGACGTCTATAGCAATTTTCCACCAGCACTGTAATTGCATCATGAGTGATCCACTGAATTCCATCAAAATTCAGGTGACAAAGTTGATGGCACTCTGTTGAAAGAAACTTAAGTCCATCGTCTGTAAGCTTAGTGCAATGAGAGGCGTTGAATTTCCTCAGGGGTACCTTGTTCAGGCCATCCAAACACTGATCAGTCACGCCACATCCTGCTAGGTTAAGGTCACGTAACTTTGGGCAAAACGTGACAAATTGATCGATAATCGGTTTGTTGACTTGACTACAAAAAGACAAAGAAAGTGTCTGCAGATGAGGGCATGATTGTGCCAACAATCTACAGCCGTGTAACGTCAATTCCATCCTCGGCTGAAGGCAGAGGTCTCTGAGAAGAGTAAAATTCGATTGGATAATGTCGTTAATCTCTTCAAGAGATCTTTCTCGGCTACTTTCCCAGAATGAAAGTTTCTGTCGTAAAAGTGGACACCTGGAATAATGTAGCCACATTTTGCAAATTGGGGCCACATGTCTACACAATTCACTAAGGGTAAAGAATGAAAATATTCTGAGAATGATTTCCTCTGGAAGAATGTCAAATGGACAGATGTTATCTTCGCGCTGTTTTAACACTGATTGCTCCAGAAATTTTTTAGTGGGAAGTTCTTCCAACAAAAGAGTCTCTTCGATGTCTTCATCCTCAAACTCATCTTCTGAGTTGTCTACCGCAAGGTCTGCGGTAAGTCTCGCCAGCTCTTCAAAAGCTTCCAAGTCGACTCCGGAATCCATGATCAATTTGGAGAAATTTGCACAGAAGAAGTGTCAACAGTATCATGTAACATGCACGAATAGGAAAATATACCAAAGGAAGGGTAAAAATGAATGTTGCTATCCAAAAAAGCTTTGAATTCTGAATTTTATTTTCTAAGTATCCTGTCAGAATATTTTTTGATTTAAGAAAGAAATAGAAGAGAGAATAGAAAGAGAGAAAACACAGTATTATTTGTATATAACACACCATTAGCGAGTTGACAGAAACCGCTGATCGTTGACTCCGCGTGTGTAAAATTTGGCTTTTGAACCTGATTTTTCAGCTGTTTTTCTTTAGTAACAACATACTTTGAGATGCTAAAAAGAAAAGTTCAAAGCCACCTTGGGAAAAAAGGCTCTGAAAAGACACCTTTTAAAGTAAAGAAACAGACCCTGGCTTCTGAGACCGAAGATGACGAAGCTGAGAGAACTTTGGAAAGACTAGTGTTTGGAGGTGAAGGCGATGTGATTAAAGAAATTGAGAAGGACTTGGCCGAAGATCGAGTTGCTTTTAGTTCAAATGACGAGGTGAAAATAACATCTTATTTATTGTGGATATGTGCTATTAATGTCAATTGTTGCATGTGGCTTACTCAGTATCATACACATTAAATTAAAGGTTATATATAGCCTTGAAATTCCCACTCTAGAAGTGTCAATGCTGATTATCGTTATAGAAATGTGAAAATCGACACGTAAAGGCTTGCCTTGAGTGGACATTTTTTCAGACAATGATATAGCTTTGCGGCACTCGGTAAAAGAATCTGCATCTTACGTTTGCTCTTTGTTTAACGAGCTGGGATGCCTTACGAACGTGCTTGTCAACCTACCAAATGTACATGTATTGAAAATAACACTTATATTAACAAGGATGATGACGATGACGAAGATCAAAGTGACAGTGACAGTGATGATGATGATGATGATGACGATGACGATGATGATGATGATGATGATAATGAACTCCACTATATTACTAAAAAGAATGATAAAGAAATCACCAAGGAGCGAAAGCCAGTGTGGGAAGATGAAGCTGATGATGAAGAGAGGTACTGAGGGAGTATGTTAAATAATAATGGCAATAACTGTTGATTAAAGGGCCACTTTTGGAAGTGCTTCACTGAATGAATTGCATGGCTTGGTGGCTGAATTTAATCAAATTCAAATGGATGCAACTACTGGGCAGCTAATGAGCTATCAAGCCATCAAAATGTTTATCTTTCATGTTCTTTAAGCATCAAGTCTTACTTACAAGCTGACGAGTCACTGAGCCATCAAAATGTAGACCTTGCTCATTCTTTGAGAACAAAGTACCTCTTTTCTCTTTCACACTTAGTAGAAGGATTCATGTATTTCATGTTTTTTAGTACATTGCATTCAGAGTAATGTAACTATACTTTTCACTGACAGGCCATTGGGCCATTCTAGTCATACTGAGTGAGAAAGGGGCCTGTTTGCTATGTACTTGCTCCATAAAAATATTTCCCTCAACTTTTAAATCTTGGCTTAAAATACATACAAGATGTCATGTTCCCAGCACGGCAGACACAGGGTGCAGTGTAATTGGGTCCGCCAGGTCAACCACAGTGGAGTACAGGATGGACAGCAGACTCTTACACACGTTTATTGGACTAAATCATGTAATCAGGCTAGCCGACTTGTTACAACACTTGCAGTGAAAACTAAAAGGAATGCACGATCTGTCTAAGCTAAGGAAACGAGCTAAACTACAAATCTGACGACAGAAAACACAACTTACGATTGTGACTTACGTCTGATCTTGGCTCCGGGAATGAACTCCAAGTTGTAAAAAAACTCTGAAAGACTCTTATAAAACTCCTCTTTGCTCCAGGGACAACTCCTTAAAACTAAAATGTTTGCGTGAAAAAAGGCCTAATATACTTCTATGACATAAAGGAAACTAAACTGAAATAACTCTTTGTGTGGCTGGCCAAAAGGATATTTTATAATCAGGCAATCAAAACGAAACAAGGCTACATTTTAAGAAAACAAAAGATCATATAATGTTCAAAAGCATTCTTTGTACAGCGAAGTGACACAAGATATCTAAATGTGGTCCTTAGATTGGTTCAATGTTGTTCAATAGAGTGTACCATCAGTAGCTTATTTTATCATTGCTTATTGTTTTGTAGAATCGAGATCACATCAATGTCACGTTTAAAAAAGTTACGGGATACCGAAGATGAGACAGTTATTACAGGGAAAAAATATACTCAAAAGCTGAAACAACAGTAAGTTGATTTTTTTTAGTTAACTGAGTTTTCTAGTTAACTTATAGTCTAAACTATCCACAATTTTTTATTCTCCATACTCTTACTAGTGTTAGGAGTGACAATTTTCTTTTTTTAACTAAATGAAGCTACAAGTTAGTGCTGAAAGGTTTCAATACTTGACAACCATCTGTTTTACTCCAAACATAGGTTTCAGAAAATATATGGTGATGCAAGTTGGGCAGACCTGGACAAAAAGAAGAGGAAAGGTATTATGAAAGAGCTCTTACGATGTGTTATTATTTTGATAGAGTTTTGAGATTATCCACAAGATAATGGTTAATTTTTTTGTTTTATACTTTGTATCAAAGATTCTCTTAGCGAAGATGAAGAGGAAGACTTGATACTACAGCGAGCAGGAAATCTTCTGACTAAAAAAGCAAATAATCTTCCCCATGGTATTCTTGACATCAAAAGAATCAAAGATGCAAATATTGAAAAACCGTCAAATGTAAGTGAAATATGAAACATTCAAATGCACCTTTGATGTTGAATTGATGTATTAATGTGATGTTTAATTTTTGTTTGTTGTCAGGTGTCACAATATTTATTTCATTGTATGTGTATTAGATATACAGACTGTTGGCTACCCTTTCCTTCACCTTAGAATCAGAGTTTGTTGTGGTTTTATAATGCTAAAAAAAACTTACTAATCCAGATAGCTAATAAAAAATTAATACAGATTTAAGACAAGAACTTGTTACTTAAGCTAGCCAACACCACATGCTGATAGGCAATCTGGACCAAACCTAAAATGCTGATCATCATACACAGTGTGGCATTTTCTGTATAACATATCAGGCCCCTTTTGTCTCTTAACAGGCAACTTTACAGTGTGTGGAATTCCACCCAAGTGCCAAGGTTCTTCTCACTGCAGGCTTCAACAAAACACTAGATCTTTTCCAGGTAAACAATTTTGTATTTCATTTTTGTCTGTCAGGTTATTAAATTTATTTTGGCTGGGTATTCAAACCACTCACTTACAAAGTTTCAGCTCAAAGCTAAAGTTTCAGGAGTGATTCTTTATCTTGAACAGACAACAATTTAATTGTGCAATTTTCCAGAGGCACTGAGAGAGTTCTTGAATTGGAGTTGGACCCCTTAACTGGAGTTGGAATGTTGACCTCTGTACATCCACCTTTCCTAGTCATTCTTCCAAATGAAGCAAAAAAATTAAAAAAAAACTCTTTTTTACAGTGTTTAATCAGGTTTTACTTCATTTGTATAGACATGTATACAGTTTTGCTCACACACATATAATACAATGTTTTTATGTCATCATCAGATAGATGGACAGACAAATCCAAAACTTCAGAGTGTATTTCTTGAAAGGTTTCCCATTCACACAGCTCACTTCAGTTCAGATGGTGAACAGGTTATCTTGGCCTCACAGAGAAGGTCATTTTATGTCTATGACATGATCAAGGGAGAAGTGATAAAAATTCCTGAAATAAGAGGTATTGATGATTTGTCATATACAACCATTGGCTTAGTATTTATTTCAAAAAGTTTTTTAAGACTGTGAAACTACAAATCAAGTCAAATTCAGGTGAGATTTTAATCAATAAGTATAAAATTTTTTTTGTGAAAATGTTGTGTAATAAATGGAAGGTCCTATTGTGTATATGATTTGTTCTTTGCAGGTAGAGAGGAGAGATATTTTGATAAATTTCATGTTTCACCAGATGGGAAACATCTTATTTTTCTTGGTACCAATGGCTACATAATTCTTCTTTCAAGCAAGGTAAGTCTCCTACCGTACGATCAATCTACATGTATGAGGTCGGCTAAGGCACTGTGACCAATCACAAAGACTTTACCAAAAATTAATAAATTTGTCATAAGAGTTCCTGTCATTATTGCGGTGATTACTTAAACCTAAGCTTAAACTGCCATTATATGATGGATGTCCTCCCTCAGCCCCTGTACATATGCTTTTGGTTTGTTGAAGATAATTTTCTTTTGATGAGACTGTTTTTTCTCGTATCTTGTTTGCTTTTGAATTTGTGAGAAGTTACATATTTATTTACTAAAATCTGTTGGAATTTAGGGGTGTAGGACTATAAGCATCACTATGTGAATTTTATGAAAATCTGTGGAAAAGAACTTCAGGCCATATCTGATTACTCCTTTATTGGTGACTTACTTGCTGTTTACATTGTAAATTTTGCTTCATTTTTTATTTAGACAAAACAGTGGATTGGAAACTTGAAGATGAATGGCTCAGTGCAGTCAGTAGCTTTTAATGCTGATGGATCTCGTATGTTTACAGCAGGAGGTAGTTCCCGTGTAGTTATTGTCTCCACAAATGTACATTTACATGTATGTGATAATGCATATTTCCCTAAACTGATGATTTCTTCTCATTCATTCGCACAGATGATGGAGAAGTGTATATTTGGGACATGAACACTCGTAGCTGTGTGCATAAGTTCAGAGACGAAGGGTGTCTCAACTCCACCTCACTGGCAGCATCCAGAGATGGACAGTACTTAGCTTGCGGGTGGGTGTGCATATTAATCACAGGTCAAATATTATATGATTTGTTTTGTGTTCTATTTGAGACTAAGTTCCACTTTGGGGAACCAAGAACTCAAAGGAATTTGCCTGGTTCCAAAACATAAGGCTTTGTAGTCTAGTGGGTAGTAGCACCCAACGATTATCAGGGAGGCATGGGTACAAGCCTTGTCAAGGCCTTCTCCATTGCATATGCATATGCTTAAAACAAATTGGCTGCTGATCAGCATTGGTGCAAGGTAAACCTGTACTTTTTTCTATTGCAGATCTGATAGCGGTGTTGTAAACATCTATGACAATCAACGTTTAGATCAGACGCAACCAAAGCCATTAAAGGCCATCATGAATTTGACTACAAGCATCAACAACGTTGCTTTTAATTCTACAAGGCAAGTTTTCAGCATTTCAACCACTTTGATCAAGAATTGCATCTGTTTGTCCTGAGCAGAAACTCCAACTTAATAGTTTGCAGTGAAATGACAATCTGAATTCTAAGGAAACATATTAATCACCTGTGACAGGAAAGGGCACAAAAAAAAATTCGAACTTCAGACCCTTCCCGTCAAAAAGTAACACTCTATGCTACCTTTTTTTTTTCACCAAATTTACTCATATTTTCCCTCATGTACTATATTAATCATTTCCTGCTTTTATATACGCAGCGAGATCTTGGCGATGTCTTCAAGAGCGAGAAAAGATTTGTTTAAAATGGTAACTACTTTTTCGTATAACGCCGTAGAGAAGTATGTTATAGAATTAAAAAAAAAACGTATGGAAGAGATCAAGATTTAAAAAGGTGGAAAGATTTCTAGAAATCTTCATCTTACAAGGCGTAAAAAGTTAATAAATTAACTGAAAATTTAGCGTAAATTTCAAAACACAGATTCCGTCACAGTGCAGCATCCTTGGAAACATTTTGAGGCATGAAAACCAAAAGATAGTCTGTTGGCGGAAAATTTTTATCAGTTACTTTTTTTGCTTTTCTTTGTTGTTTTTCAGGTTCATCTTCCTTCACTTTCCGTTTTCTCCAACTGGCCCACGTCCCGTACTTCACTCAGATACGTAAATGCATTCGACTTTTCTCCAAACAGTGGATATCTTTCCATCGGTAACGACAGAGGCAAAGCGTTACTGTACAGGTATCATTACTGTCACGCTTGCATCTTAGTTTTGGCACGCATTTTGCTTTGCAATCTTAATATAGTGCAGACACCTGTTACCAGTCCTCTCATTGGCTTAAAGTTATAAGCGGTTAGATTTAAGTGTGTTTTAAATTTGGATTTTTTTTTCAGATTGAATCATTTCACAGACTCATAGCATGCACGACGTCCATAGTCCCATTCATCATGACGTTAGTTGAGCGGGTCCATCACGGGCAGTGCTGCAGTGCACGTGCAGTTAGTCGATCACGTGGTCGTTGTCAAAAGCTGATTGCACACTGGGCGTTTCCCTGTGATCACTCAGAAGGGATGTGTAACGCGGTTGATAGGTCTCCAGTGTTATCACGGCGTCGGCCTGGTTATTTCAACAATCGTAATTTTTGGAATATAACTGCAATTTTTAACCGTCAAAACAGCTCACAGAATATTTGCCTCATTGAACTCTGTTTGTGCCTGACAAATTGTGCGTATTTCGATTTTTTTTGCTATATTTTGAATTTTAACTGTCTGAAAAATAACAAATGAAGTACTTAGATGTCTTATTACTAGTGGCACCCTTTTTATTTTCAAGGTAGGTGCCATATTGTTTACTTCTAGAATTCCATCAGATAAAATAAATCTGTTCCTAACTGAGACACAGGGTTGTGTGTAAAATATGTTCGCCAGTTCGTCCAGTGTGTCGAGGAGTGCATCATTTTCCAATTTTTTTCCGAGAAATATATTTTGGTGGTAAGAAAGAGAGGAAGGGTCTGCACTTACAGTTTACACCCAACACCATTTTATTATTTTTTTATGATTGTTTTCAAAAACTTAAACAACACAGGTACAAGTGACAAACTCTAAAACTATAAGCAAAGCTTTAAAAGAAAACAACAGCGAGAGAAACAACGGCAAAAGTGTCAAATGACTTGGAAACGGAAAAGTGATAAAACCCACTTCTATTGATGGATTTGTCCTTAAAAATGTCTCGAGTAACTTGTGCTTATGCTAGACCTACCTATATTCTATACTTTGTGCATTACCCTACGAAACTTGATTGAATCTGATCCATATAAAGACCCGAGGAACTTTAACATAAACTAGACTCATATAGATTCCACGGTGAAGCAAAAAAATCACCACGACCTTCTATACGGAGGTCGTTGCCATAGTCACTTGAGCCACACCGTTAGATAAGGGGAACCGTGTTTGTACGACTTGTTGGGCCAATCAGAAACGCTGCTTGGACAATCGTTAGCATGGCCATTATTTCTCCAGCCGTGCGCCAGAGAACCCTTAGTGTTGACACCCACAGCCATACAGTAGTCGTTCACAGCCAAAATTCCGCCTCCGTGTTTGAGAGACGTGTAGGGATACGATCCTCCATGAAGAGAATAAGGCATTATCCCAAACTCGTTTTGATAACAGATCTATGGACAATAGAAAGAAAATTGAAAGTTCAGAATGATGAATAGGTTGTGGTACAATTTAGGGCTCCAAGCTACTTTTACCAACGCCTTTTGTTAAAACCTATGACAATTTCAAAGACGAGCTTAACGGATTATGTCACAGTCTTATAACTAATAAATCAACAGAATTAGACGACTGAGACAAACTGCTGCCGTATCTTTCATTTTCTCGAAATATTGATTACGGTGGAAATTTTTGGAGAGTTCTACGGCAGAAAACTTCACCTGATGCGTGTTTTGTGTATTCTAAGGACACACGTCTAATTCAAGACCAAAGCTGCTGTGAATAAAACGCCTTTAAAACAGTTTAAAATAAAAGGCGTTCTTAGGTACCTTTTTGTTTCCATTCCATGCATGCACCAGTACAGGTGTCACAACGGCCTCCTGCACAGCGGATTTACCAATAGCATGATTCCAAAACTTTTCTTTTTCTCTGTTTCCCGGCAGTCTCCACATAACCCACTTGCTTCCCAAGCCATCCATCCTCTCGCCACTGGACAACAGAATCGTGGAAGCTGCTTCAACAGCCAGACTGCGAGCATCCATGCAGCCAAAATCTTTATGTTTAGTGATTTTTGGAGTTTTCAGTGCTGCAGTGTTGTGGTTAGACACAAGCCAAGTCTTGTAGATGTTGCCAACTTTGCCACTGATCTTTCCCACAAGAGTCCAGCCTCCATTGGCCATGTCACAGTAAGTCTGCACTAAAGAGCTTCCTTGCAGATCAGTCTTTATCCAGTAAACTCCATTCTTGACGCGCGGTTTGTTATTTGCTAGACTTGCATCATGAATTTGTTTGCAGGAGTCAGCGGGAAGGTTCTTTGTACCCAGGATACTGGTTTGACTGAGACGAATGGGTTCAAAGTTTCCGAGAGTGATATTTGGAGGACCAGCAACCAGGAATCTGATTTTAATGTTGTCATAGATTGTTTTACAGTTGTTTGGAGAAGTGTGACAACCCAGGCCAAACGTTCCACCCGGTATGTTCCAATCATTGCTGACTTTTACATTGTTATGTACGAGTTTACCATCCTGCCATTGTGAGAATCGGTCGCCAAGCACTTGGTACTTAAAATGAAACCAAGTATGAAGCGCAAAGGCTCTGGACAGTTTGCTGTTGTATTTCCAGCCACCATCTTTGTTATTGCGTTGAGGCCTTAACGTAAGGTAAAAGTGTTATATGGACAGTACTCAAACCACCACGCTGTGGTCTTACTGTGTTGAACATTGGCCACACGCAACAGTGGTCCAGGACAACTTTTTCTACTCCCAGTCTCCATCATGTCAAGCTCCACTTCAATATCTCTCCAAGAAAATCCCGACTTGAGATACAATGCGACCTCTATATAATCTCTTCCCTTAATAGCCATGGTATCGCCAAGCAACCGTCCATTTTGCACAGTCCATTTGCCGTAATTGTTCTTCACCCAGTCCTTCTTTAGGGCAGGGCTCGTGAAATCATCATAAAACGCATACACCCGTCTAGGGTTATCCATAACACTTCCGCTGACTGCATCACCAAGCATTAAAGAGTAAGAGATATCATCAATGGTGTTGGCTGACATACGAGCCTGCAGTCTAAAGTGGACTGTGGCTGACTTTGTCCCCAGACCACTAAGAACACGGTCTATTTGAACCGGTTGCTGTCCGTTAGCATGGTAGTAGACTTGTAGGTCATCTCCATTGTCACGTGTTAATCCTCGATCAATCAGTGCACGATGGTTAACTGGAGACCAATTCAAAACAAAGCCAAAGTTTAATGCCAACAAAATCAATTTCTACAATATTTCTCTTTTGGAAGGTTTCGATGAAAAATAAGGTCTTCTTTCTATTGACCTATTTACCTGCACAAGAAATCAGTCACCGAAAGGTCGAAAAATGGTTTCAGTTTTGAACGGTATTTCAAGATTCATCAGTCCTTAAGCCGTACCGCTGACCCCCTTAAGAAATTTATTGGATTTCATTGTTTTTAAAAATCGTAACCCCTTTGTATTTCGGAAATCATAACCAACCCACACGTGCAGGTGAAATTTTGACTTTAACCCTCTAACTCCCAGATTCAATTTGTAATTCTCCTTACTGTCAACTATACAATTCTTATAGTGTTAGTTCTAAGAATTTAGTATGGGATCAACTAATTATCCCCAAATTTATATTTTTCTTTACTCTCACCCCTTATCTGATTGATATTGTTAGGAGAAATTCTGTCTTGGTCACTCATGGGAGTTAAAGGATTAACTGAAAAGTCATGATAATATTTTATGATTTGGGACTCAACAGCATTCTCAACCCTCTCAATACTCAAGCAATCTTCATCGAAAAAAGATAAATATTTTTTTGTGATTAGAAAATCGCTACTAGACCGTATTTGAGATCGTGCTAAACTCGAAGTGAAGTTCATTCAAAACACTGAAATTTGGAATGGTAATATTTAAGAGCTGCAATTTAACAATTTATAGAGATAATGTATCTAGAATAACTAAAAATAATAAATTAAAGTTTCGGTATCTGATGTCGAAAGTTTCTGGATCAATCAACTTACTGTTGTATCACCGAGTCCAAAACTTTTAAACGGATATAATACAGATGATTTATTTGATGATATGGCACGATTTGAGGAATTAAATTTTTTACTTACCTTGTACAGTTATAGTGTAATGTTTAGGCAGAGGAGAGCTTTTTGTCGCAATGTTTATTGCTGTTTTACCACCACGAATGCCGCAAAAACAGCTTTGATTTCCACCTGAAGCATTTCCCTTCACTAGTTGATCCAAAAGACGCTGCACTGGTTTCAATAAGGCGATTTCATCTTCGGCAATTCGAGATAATTTTTCGGCATCTTTTTGCATGACGGTGGCTAGATTTTTCTTTTCATTAGAGGTGTTTAAATCGAGTGTTAATTTGTAAATCAGAGAATCGATCTGACTCTTTGCGCGGTACACCTCTCCATGCTTGGTTGGCTGTGTCTTACGAGACGGACTCTTCGCGATTATCAATTGTGACTGGTTTAAAAATAACAATAAAAGGATCAAGGAAGCGATGATGCTTAGTTTGGGCTCCATTCGATGGCGGTGGGATTTGGTGTTTAGTTCAAGTTTGCGCTTCATATGCCTCTCTTATTGTGACCTCTGAGATAATTTAAGCCCAAAAACTTAAAGTTTGCATGTTATTTTTCGTGCATTGAATGTTTGCTTAAGGTATTTAACAGAAGAATCAAACTGTCGGTAGGGGTCATTTGTCATTGTTTATAAAACAGAAGTTGTGTGACAACTACATCGAGATCTTCCATTTTGAAAAATTTAAATCCTACTGGAAAGGGGGTGATACTAACTTGATCTTAAGTGTGTTTCTTTTCTGTTTGTATCAGCTTAGCTAAGTTCAGCCCCGGGCTGGTTAAACTACTCCTTTGAGCTTAGAATATTGCTTTACAATTATAGATTCGCTTTCTTTCAAAGAATCAATAGATTCATGAATAGATGTCAAAAATCTTGCGCGGGGTGTATGTAAATTCAGTTTATGACAGTAGTTTAAGATAGGTGAATAAAATATTTTTCTGCCACGTGAACTTTAATACTGTTTTTCTTTCTGTTGTAAAAAAAAAATGGGGAAATAGGCAAGTCGTTTCTCCGTTTATTTATTCACAGAATGTTCCTCGCATCTGCCTCCGTTCGTCTGAAAAGCAGCAAAGATATTACGCCTGTTCTTATTTTCACGACGATCGGAATCATAGCAATAAGTCTCACGAATCGGTTTCGTAGAGACGTCTTTGGTTTAGTAATCTAAATCGTAAACAATTCGTACAACTATCGGACACTGGGTAAGATGTACCTCGGTGTATAAAGCTGTCCACACCACCTAGATAAGATACAGCTATCTAAAATGTCTACAGCAGATAAGAGTATTCACGATTTTTTACAGTACATAATAGTATCTACGCTGTCTGTAGTATATTCAAGTCATTCAGCTATCTGCAGTGTGGATGGCTGTACCTGCTATAGACTTCCTCTAGACTGTGTTGATTGGTCATTAGTGGTCATAATTGACTGTAGCATATACGAACAATATTTTCAGTCACTGTTTTTATATGAAGTATATACCAAGACAGCTCAATGGCACCATCTTAACTGTGGTTTGGTGGACCATAACTTGAGGGAATTTTATTCCAGATGTAAGCTAGTGAAGTTATTTAAGTTAAGAGCTAATGGGGTAATATCTTCAAAATTTGTGTTTCTCTTTAGGGCAGAGTACTGGAAGTCGCAACCCAAAAAAATGTGCGAGTTTTGCAAGTGCTGGATCACTGACAACAAAGCAGTAAGATTTAGTATACGACTAATTAAAAGCTTGAAGAATCATTTGTTTAAATCGTAGTCTTGGTGAATAAAAGAAAAGGAACATTACA
Organism: Pocillopora verrucosa; assembly: GCF_036669915.1. Classification (NCBI taxonomy): domain Eukaryota; kingdom Metazoa; phylum Cnidaria; class Anthozoa; order Scleractinia; family Pocilloporidae; genus Pocillopora; species Pocillopora verrucosa. The sequence continues at coordinate 8,388,623 of NC_089325.1, forward strand.
GTCGTCCTGATTATACATGGAATTGTTTGATGAGACCCATGAAAAAGTCTGTATAGCCTGTGTGAAAGTGATGTTAACTTCTATATCTCAATTATTTGACTTCACAACGTCAGGATCAACATCAATGCCCTAAAAAGGCATATACAGTTTTATTCTACCTTCGTAACCAGTGTTTAAATTTGTTTCGTCAGATTACGACTGACAACGGATGCTTTCTAGTTTAAAAAAAGTGTTTTTTTACACTTGTCTTGTATTAAAAAATTGTCATAGAGGGGTGCCCACACAATAGGTTCTGTTTTCTTGTCCTCTTCTCTGTGAGGCTGAGAGCTGAAAGAAAGTTTCTTCTCTTTGGAAATTTGTAGAGTATAGAGTTTCATGAGAGGGGTAAGAAACACAAAGAAAATGTACAGAAAAGAATTCAAGAGGTAAGGGAGATGTTGTGTGTTTGTTTCCATGATTTTACCCTCTGAATCTCCTGAGGATAAATCTTTGTTCTTGTACTCTTTGAAAGCCTATTTACTTATATAGAAATGCTCAAGTGACAAACACTGAGGTATAAAAACTTGTGCACTCATTAAAATTCCTCCTTGCTAAAAGCAGTCCACTATCAGGAAGAAATGGAAGGGTTAATCTCTTCCTTCTTCAGGTATACTGTTTGTTGTTGCTTGTCTTTGTTTTTGAAACTTCCTTGCCTTAAATCCTGCCAATATTTCATATGAAAGAGCTGATTAGAACACAGAGCTGCTGTTGGACTTTTCTTTGCTCTGCTCACCAGGTTCAGAAGAAAGGCAAAGAAACCTCTCAGGCCCAGAAACAACTACTGATGGATTTAGAAGCCATTGAAGCAGTATGTAACATAGATATGCTCTGAATTCCTGCAAAGTAGCTTATATGTACCAGACCTTAAGACAATTACTTGATCAGAATACTTGAATCACATCTTCTTATTTCCAATTTCCTTTGATCTCACTGCACATATTAATTGTTAAGATTTCTTGACTGAAAAATTGCTCCCACAGAGCTTAAATAGCTGTAAAGGCTGGTTTTCATGCTAAAAACAAGGATGTGCTTAAACAACATAAATAGAGGTATTAATCCATTGATTATAAAAAGTGTCCTGTTTCAATCTTCACTTACCATCCAATCTGTAGACAGTACTTGGAAATGTATTTCCTACTGCATGATTGCCATCTTTGAGGCTGTTAAACTAGTGTTGTTTTAGATTTCAATTATGTCATGTTATCTCCAATAGGCAGCACTGAAGGCGTATGAGAAAGACTTACACATTGAGCCATCAAAATCAAAGCCTGAATCGAACACAGAGTCACAAAAAACACAAGCAAATGAAACTTGTTCCAAAGGTGAAAGCTCTGTTGGTAAGAACCCATGTGCAACACTCTCCTCAGAAACCCAAGTGTAATGTCCCATCAGGATGGGCCATAGATTTACAAAAGCTGAGGTTTTTTTTAGTGAGGGATTGTTTCTTGATGAACAACTTTTTTATAAGATTGTTGAGAAAGGTGTAGTAACATAACTATAGGCCTCAATTGTCTGTTTATAGGATGTGTGATTTCTTATGAGGGACAAACACCCACTATGCATTGCAACCATGGTTGGAACATTGCTCAAGCACCAGAAGGCTATTACTATTATTACAACACAGCTACACAAGGTGAACAATCCATATTAAGAATTGTCTTTTTTTAAGAAGGTGCTAGATGTATCAAACAATACTTAAATGTAGTGTCAAAGCCCAACAATGATCAGTTCAAGTTGGCAAAAACTGGTTGATGGGTTCAGAAATATATAGTGCAAACCGTAAATGTTGAGATAAAATGACTACTAAATTTATGGATTTATTATTGATAGGATTGATTTCTTAATTTTACAATTCATGATTCATTGACCACAAGAATGATTCCTTAAGTTTTGGAGTGATTGGTTGACTGATTGTTTGATTGATGGATTGATGGAATGACTGATTGAATGGTTGATTGACAGATTGATTGATGGACTGACTGGTTGATTGACAGATTGATTGATGGACTGACTGGTTGATTGACAGATTGATTGATGGACTGACTGATTGACAGATTGAATGATTGACTTCCTGATTGTGACTGATTGACTGAATGTATTGCTTGATTTTGATCCTCAGCATCTCAGTGGGAATCCCCCAGTTGCTTATCGACTCCATCAAATCAGGACATGAGGTACGATAGCTAATTAATAAACTTTTGTACTTATAAATGATCATTTTTTTCTATCTGACTTGGTGATAGACTTCTGTATGAAGTTAGAAATGTGTTAATCATTTTTTGCTATTAATTGTCATTATCATACATGTATCTCCTATATCCGCCCAAGAAATGCCAAGGAAGATAAAGCACCGAGCAAAGAGGATCAGACAAACTCTCAAAATGTAGGTATTGTACTAAACACTGTCCAGAATAATATGCATGTAGTTGGTTGAAAGCAAATTAACACTCTGCTTGTCTGTTCAGCCATAATTGACTCCTTAAACAAATCCATTTTCCGGCTCAGAAACTACATACTGTAATTTCCACTAACCATCCATGATTTCTCATCAAATAAATTGAGAATTAAACTTAATTGTGTTTCAGTTTTGACAATGCTATCACTACATGAATTTATTTAAATGGCAGAGGTGGTTATAAAAACAAGACACTTTCCCATTGGTCAAGGATTATGTAATATCTTACCATAACCTCCCCATCTGAGGTGATTATTATAAATACTGAAGCACTTATTTTCAAAATGGCCTCTGCACATTATGTCCAATGTTGCTGACTTGACTGAAGGAAATGCAATTGCTTTGATGATCAGCTGTGAGTGAGTGATAGTTCTTGAAATTATTTCCTTCTCCAGGCTCAGTGAATTTCTAACAAAATCACTATACCTTCTTTGGAATCAGTCAACAATACTCACTTTGTCCTTGGCAAATAATTATTTAATGTGATCAGGTTTATAACACATTGTTCCTCGATATCATCCACAGTTCCAAATATGATTTATTGTATTTAACTGTGAGCAGGTCCCTTTACGCAAGCAAAGAGCCATCTAAAATTATCCTTACTCCCAAAAGATACCATTTTGGCTTAGTTGGTGGTGGCACTCAATTAGTGTCTGGGAGGTGTGTGTTCAAATCACATTAAAATCTGTATTTTTTGATGCCATTTCTTTAATTGCACTTCAATTGCAAGGATCATTGCCTTGTTTGTTATCAACCGCAAATCAAACTATCAATCATTTCTTTTAATTGTGGGCAAGTCTTATGGTGACTTTTGCTTTACTCACTGATATCTTTCCCTTAATTATACCATGTTCTGAGATTATTTTCGAAATTTGCCTTTTTCCACACAGAAAATAGAAGAGAATCAAGTTCAGAGAGAGGAAAAGAAACAAGTAAAGAACTCTCCATATGGACAATGGACAACTGTCCAGACATTCGAACCTCCTCCCCAAACGTAAGTGTTATGTTGGTCAGCCATTCTTCATTGTGTCATCTTTGCGATAGCTTGTGACAGTGGATAGCTAGACTCTAATTTTGAGGCTGTAGGAGTTGTAAAAAGAGGGAGTCTGGGCTCCAACTCTAAAGCCAAACAGATTCAGAAATGAAACCAATTGGAATTGTTCACTCGCCTCTCCAGAATAGGCTCCAAATTACCTTCTGAAATACGAGTGACGCTTAATATTCATCTTCCTTTAGTCCTCATTGATTCTATGAAGCTCTTTCAAATACTGATCTGTTTAAGTCCTAAATGTGACAGTTATCAATGTGTATTCAATGATATATATGGAAGCAGAAGAATTCCTTCTCTTTGCAGGGCGAAGATTGCTTCTGCCAGCGAAAGCGAGACTCAACAAACCACAACAATCGAACCAAACCCGACCGTAGTAAAATTCAAAGAACGATCAACTCCAAAAATTACTTTCCGTTCAGTTGGCGACGGAAACGAAGTCGCCTTCAAGAAACGTAAACTCAACCCTGAGAAAAAGAGGAACATTCGACAAACAGATCCTAATAAGGCCAGCTGATACTCGATTTTGATCCCATTAAACTGTCAAGGAACTATGAAGAATCAGCAATAAATTACGTCTGTCAATTAATACACAGACTGAATGTCTAGTGATAACGGATCCACCGTGGGATGAGAAGATCATATTGGTATTATAATATGCTGCTAAGGGCTTAGATCTACCTATACAAGCAGGCTAGGTTATCTTTGATATGCTCAAATACCTGAGACAAACCCCTTAAAAGCATTACCAATTATTGTTTATAAACACAGACGCGAATCATACCCACCAGAAGGGTTTATTGACAACGTTTGTATCCCAGACTAGCCTCTGATACTTCTTGACTTAATAAATGTTTGAGTTTGCTTAAACAAATTGCATGAGATTTACGTCTTACATGAAGATTTCGAAAAGGGAAACAAAGTTTGATGCATACTTATTGTTAGACCAAGCCGAGAGGGCACATCAGCACTTAAGATATTAACTGATTGACCCTAGGAAAATTGTCTGAAGTGCTGAAGAGAGCGTGATTAGATCTGTAAAGTAAAGAACTTGTTTGGTTTTGACACCAGCCAAGGAGATACAGCACTCGCACCTAATCTACTTAGGACAAGTCAACTAATCTGTGAAGTAAGATTGATGCTTAGCAACGAGATAACATAACATAAATATCTTGGTACTTGACGTGATAAATAGCGCCCTCGAAACAGTGAAAACAAAGCACAGAATAATTCGATGGCGAGCGATTTGGAGTTCAAAGATGATGGCAACGAGACGATGGAAGAAGAATTGATGAACGGATTTTCTGTCCACTTTGATATCTATCCTGTCATTGTTGCAGTATTGATAGTCATCGCCAATGCCACCGCTCTGATCCTGATTCTTCGTAGAAAGAAACTCCAAACTGTGAGCAATGGTATATCAGCAAGCTTAGCAGTGAGTGATTTTTTGGCTGGTGCGGTAGGGATACCTTTGTACCTGGCCTGTAATGTCACTCACACTCCATCGTGGTGCCTCTCTAGCGCTGCCTTCTGGAGGTTTGTATCCGTCTCTACAGTTCTGCATTTGACTATTTTGACGTTGCATCTGTTTGCCACAGTGGTTCACGCTTTAAGATATGATTCCCTCTCAAGGCAAAGAGTTTCTGTCTGTCTGGTATGCGCCTGTTGGGTCTGTGCTGCCTTTGTGTCTCTTATTCAGCTGTCTTGGATCATCTATCCGGACGACAATTATTATGAGCACAAGCTTCGAGTTCACCGAATTTACTCCATCGTTGTGATGATCCTCTTCCTCGCTGTACCGTTGGTTACGATGGTTTATTGCTACACACGTATTTTTGCTCTTGTTCGCTTGTACAGAGTGGAGAAACAGGCACAGCTACGGAAGGTCCGCTCTCTTGACGACAACCAAAACCAAACGTTCCCTAATGTTGCATTGAAGTGGAAAGTCGCTGTGGTGTTTGCAAGCATGTTAGCCGTGTTCCTCATTTGTTGGACGCCATACTTCATCCTGGAACTTATGGAGGACGGTGAAACTCTGGAGTCATTACCTTTTGGGGCAGTGTATTTCATGTTTTACTACACAAGATTCACTGCCTCCGCGATCAACCCAGTCATTTTGGTTCTGGGAAAGCGCGATTTCCGATCTGCCCTCTACGAATGTTTAAGGTGTTGTCTTACCTCAAAGAAAAACAAACGGGCTCGTGGAACAATCGATTTTCTCGTTTAAAACGATAAAGCGACTTAGACAAGAATTGAAGCGTAGAAAGGTGATGACTGATCAGAACAAACGGGTTTGAATTAGTTGTTAAGTGCTGGTAGATGTTAAATCTCCTAACTAGCGAGGACAAATTGTTGATAACAATCTCGAAATATGATCAAAAACAGCGTGTAACAATAGTTTGAATTATAAGCTGAGAACTCTGGAGGGTCCCACATTCATGAAGAAATTAGGTTGTTCATTAAGGATCTACCACACATTTTATGACGTCATAACGGTAGTAGTTGCATTCCATTTACGTTGCTTGGTTGAAGTTATGTTTGATTCTCCCAAATGCAACGGGATTACTTTTCTCCTTAATTAAATTTTTAACCTCAAATCGAATTAGCACATTTTTCTAATTTTCCGTGATTTAACAGCATACTCTCACGTACAACTGTACACGCGACCGAAATTGAAAATTTTAACCAAAAATAATTCAGTTACCGCTTGAAAGTAGCGATTCTTCAGTGTCATCGGAGATTTGACTTTGTATCACACGGTGCAATAGATGACAGTGGCACTGTTCAAATTTTGCTGTGGTAAAATCACAACTTGAACCCCAACCATTCTGGTGGCTGTACCCTTTTTTAACAACCGAGAATTACATTTTCTTTTCAGGAAAAAACGCCGGTACAAATGAAATTTAATTTATGGGATTGCAAATTAGAGGTTTATGTGCTGGTATGAATTTCTGTGATATTTGATATTAATTGGTTTCGCTGTTAAGTCGCTGAATCGGAGGACATGCTTGTTTGCGACGGTCTCTCTCTAGCTGGAGGAATTATCTTTCTTCAAGATTACAAATGGTGAGTGGCCACTTATTGTGTAGGTCTGGATTGCCAAGTCTGAAATTCTCCACCTCTAACTCACAGATATATCGATTTATTCTCATTGAAAAATCAAAAATTTATTATACAGAAAAATACAAATTACCAGCGCAAAACTTGAACTGAAATACTAAGCAACCTTTAAGAAACCCTCTTAAAGAATAATTAACTGTTCAGAAGTCTTAAAAAAAGGGACAGCCCCGTGTTTGGTTCGGCACCAAAGCTCCTTAACGCAGTGCATAACTTTAAACGATTTTCATATCAGTTTCAAAACGGAGTTTACCAAAATTTCAAACACTGTTGAAGATAGTTATTGTCAAAATAGTTTGGTGAAAAAGATATACTTTGATAGAAACATAATCCCACTTGGACCTAGCGGTCTCTCCTTTCCGCAGAACCAGAAGAACTTTCATTATTAATAATGATAGTAAAAATAATAATAATAATAATAATGGTTTATTAGCGTATCCATCGGAGGGGCGGCTCTTCTATGCTACAAACTACTGACTAGTTAAATTAAAAATCTATCATTATTACAAAATTGCTAATACTGCAAACTGCATTTTGCATATAAAAATTATTTAAGGCTTCTATCTAAGGATTACCTTAAATATTTAAAGGGTGACCATGGCTAACTGATATAATTATATGCAAATACTAGCTATGGCATTAAAAGCGACGATCAGCTTTCTTACTAAATATGGCTGATTATTCTTGTAAGTTTATTTCCGCTTTCGCTGGTGAAAAAAAAAAAATGGAAGCGAGTTTGCACAATTTCTAGTTCATGTCATTTTTGACAGGCAGCCAGCCCAATTTCAAAATATCCGACAAGTCTGCATATTTGCCAGTGACGAAACTGGCAGTTGCTCGGAGTGTAATGTATGTTTATTTAAACGGTATGATTGCAAAAACTAAGGATACAAAGTACCCACTTGATAAAACAATATAAAGAACGCAAACATCTTAAATTGATGAGCATGAAGGGTGCGACTTAACTGCTCTCTGGGCGCGTTAAGCACATTAACGTAATAAGTGATTTACTTTGCACATTCCCTCTGGCGAATCTTTTTATCTTTTTCATGCTTAACCGATCACTCAAAACAAATGCAAACCAAAATATACTTATATATACAATTCATGTTGCGCTCATTGCAGGCCTCTGAGCGGATTTCAATATAGCAGAGAAAAATATCTAATCTACTTTCTACAATATTACACATTTCATAGTTCTGTGTGGATAAAACCTAAAAACAACAACTCTAAGAAATTGCAAAAAAAGTGTGAAAACTTCTGAAGTTAGCATGTGTCTGGTAAAAATCACAGGACTGACCTTTATAATGAACCAAAGATTCGGTGTAACTATGCACATAAAGCAATTTTGAACCCTAACAATCTCAGGTTTATAAAAATTCTGCGTAGACCGAAAATTCAGTGACATAATTTAACATTTTAATTACACCAAGATATTAAAGAATGACCAGATTGTCAGAAAAACTTGACATGAGCATTTCGTAACACCTCACATAAATTTGATCAATCCTAATAGACGGAAGTTATAAAGTCGTTAACAAAAGCAAGATTAATACGAGAAAGTTTTCAAGTAAACGGCATCTTACAGGGCTGGTTAAGGACTTCTTTATAACGAGCACGAAATAACACTAAGAGACAAAAGCTATTCCATACAGCGATTGGAAATGTATTTACAAGCGCTAACAATATGTGTCTTTTCCATTTTCTTCGCCAAACAGCCATCACAGCCACATTCTGATAACGAGTCTCGATCGCAAGAGACACACTGGTGAAAAACCACTCAATTACCAGTTGAACTGAAGTGTGAACTGCGAAGGTCTTTAGCAACCAAATTATAGAGTTATTTCCAACGAATACAAAATCATGCAAGTATCTTAGTCCGTTTACATACACCACAGCAACAGATTCAGACAACATACTCAAGATGATGATATCAGCCATGAGTCGTTCGCGACGAGGTGTGCGAAAACTCCCCCAAGGAGCCAATTTCTTTTTCCACAACACATGGAGAACATGATCAACCAACGCCATGATGCTTCTTTCAATGACTTCTGCAACTCCGTGAATAACTCCAAGAATGGCGATAGTCCGGAGATGGTCCAGATCTGCTTGTAAAGCTCGAAAGATAATCGCTGAGCAGTAGTAGAGAGGCGCCAATAACACATAAGAGTATCCTGGATGAGTAATGTTCCATAATCGTTGAACACAGATTCTTGATATTACCTTTAAGGCGACCCCCAAGAGGGGTGAAAATAATGCAATTATCAGTCTGCCTGTGTCTTTTTGTTTGAGATACGTTCTATAAAGAATATCCGAAAAAAACATTCCAGAAATAAGGGGCAAGCAAAATGGCACTATCATTTTACACAATAAACCTGTCAGTCTTGGACGCGGGCAGAACTGCCTCCCGACAATATATAATTGCAAACATATACTGGTGATGCAACACGCATATATTGGAATTTGCAATTCAGTGGCTGACGCATAATAAGGCTTTCCAATAGCTTGAAGAGAAAAGCGATAACTAATGTCCAAACAATACGCTACAAAGCTTACCAGAATCAGCTTTTTCTTTATTCCTTTAAGCTGATACGGACGAAAAAGAAACAGGAGTGTAACAAAGATCCAGAAGTAGTAGAAACTAACGGATATCGCATCAGAAATCGTTTTGATCCATTGCACGCGAATTGGAATTGACGAGATGTTGTAATCCTGACATTGAAGAATTGTTTTATAACTGACAAAGGAGATTTGTAGGTAAACCATGGCAATTAACATAGCTGCAAGAAACGAAATCAACGCTCCAAAGCACATCGATTTACAAACTGTCTGTGGAAAGGATGGACGAAGACGTTTCCAAGCCATTCCTTCCTCCTTAACGTTCTGATCTACCCTTGTCTCCCCACTGTCTTCTGGTAAGAACGCGTTTATAACCTGGACATTAATGTTATGTGCGAAAAAGTTCGAGTTTGTGGCCTCTCTGTCGCTGTACTCTTGGTATATCAGTTCATCAACAGGCTCTTTATACCATTCTCTACCTGTGCTTAGCAGTGGATCGTAGCCAAAAGACTCTGTCGTGAATTCAGGTTCTTCTGGGTTGTAGTGTTCTGTAACGCTGCGCGTGAGGCGATACACGATCTGACCAAAAACCTCTATCAGTGTACTGGTAGCCATCCTTCCTTTGTGTGAAAAATGTCTTCCACAGCAATATCACCGATCATACATCCACACTCGGATCGGAGGAGGTCCTTCCGGGTCGTAGAAAGCTGGTACGCTGCACGTGTAATGAAACAGTCTTGACCAAACACCTCTAAAAGTGTACTGCTTACTATTTCACCTTCATATGAACAACATCTTCCAAAGCGATACGGTGTTGTAATCACAATTCGAACAAATTACCGAGATATAATTGTCTTACCAAAACTGTACGGCCGCCGCATCTTCATCGTGTTAATTCTCCGCGATGAAAGCGTAAAGGCACTGTACGCTGTATTTTATGACGTCTTGACTGGTCAGAGCTGCCAACAAAAATCATTAAGAAAAACGAGAATTAGAATTAACCACTTTCCACATATCGTGTCAGCGTGAAACTGAAAATTCAAGATGGCACATCGCCAGTAAAACAAGATGAAACGAAAGCCGTAATTTACTGAAAACATTTTTGAGTTATTTTTTTTAATAACAAAAAAAACGTCTATGTTAGCGTATAGAGAGTGGTATGTTACTCGCACCAATCAGATTGTTTAGGGTATGTACCTCGCACCAATCAGATCGCCGCATTAGGGTATGTATCTCGCACCAATCAGAGCGTCGTTTTCGTTCTTTGGTTTGAGAGGTATTCAAATTTCAACGAAGTAAGAGGGGATTCGGAGAGAGCGGTTCGTAAAATGGATTCATCTTTTAGAATGAGAAATGTTAGCTTTTCTGTGTTTTTAACGTGTATTTTACCGCGCTTTATGAGAAATGCGACACTACTGGACAGATGAAAGATATCAGATTACCTACAGTGAACGTGTTACTCATGCCGTGAAAATGGTGGATAGTTGTTCAAGAAAAAATGGAGTTCTGTACATTGTAGCACGATTATGGTTATTGTTCCTTCACGACGAGAGTGAGTGGAAAAATTTTGAATCAAACATTGCTTGAGGTATGGATGAGTAGCACCAAACATTTTGATTTTAGCAGTTCTTTAACGGCAAGCCGGCTGTGTTACAAGATTCGTGATTTGTTGAGTGTCCCGATTATATTTTTCTGGATTGGCTTGCTCGGTGCTATCTCTAGATGAATTTCTGATTAAAATTAACTATGGACGTTTTTTTTGTATGATGTCGATGCTTGGAGAAAGTGATCTTGTGGAGTCATTTGTGTTTGGCTAAGGACGAATTCAGATACCATCGTTGGCATGTTTATTTGATTTTGTTATCTAGAATGAATGATTTACGGAGGTAAGTTAATATGATGTGATCTATTAACGTCGAAAACATATCAAGTCGAAAGAACAGTTCTGGTCTCGGTTCGCAATTTTGTCAACAAAATAAACACATACCGCTTAAAAAGATGATAATACGGACCACGTGGAAAGCTGTCAATTGTTTCTCAAATGTTGCGCGTGTTATGTATTTAATAGTGATATCTCGTTTACATCTACATTTTCATCTACTTTTATTACGTTGGTGAAATCTGTAGACATCACACCAACCAACTCGCGCGCAAAGTGAGAAGACTTTATGAAAGCTTGAAATTATATTACGATCGATTTCATCGCTTATCAATAAAGGGCAAAATTACTGAGCGCTGATTGGTTGAGAGAGAGGGCATTTTTTTCTTAATCGAGGGCATTTTTAGTAATCAAGAGAGTGCATGATTACCTGTTAATGATTGGCTAATCCGTTGCATAGCAACCGTTCGTTATCTTGAAATTTGTTATCAAGTTTTTGTTGCAACAATGGCTTGTCGTTTTATTGAAGCGGACGACGAATTAATTGAACTTGAATTGAACGTAGCGCTAAACAGGCTTCCTAGATAAAAATAGACTGCGCGCGTGATTTTCCTTCGTATAAATTTTGCCCTTTATTGATAAACAAGTAATCCCATGAGACCTCGTACTATTAAGGAATAATTGCACTTGAGTTTTCAAAATTTTGGAAAATTTTGAAAACTCTCGTGCAATTAATCCTTAATAGTACTTGGCCTCATGTGATTACCTATACGAAATGGGCCCGGAATATTCTAAAATAGTGCAAATAATCGTGAAAGCTGATCGCGGAAAAGCGATTGCGTGACGCTCGGTGAGTTGGAAGATGACATGTTATCACATACCAGACGAAAAAACTCTTTAGATTCTCAGACTACATTTTGGACCCACTCTGCAGTGGGTTAATTCGACATTTTCGTTCTTTTCCGTGTTAATACTCTTCTTTCCTTTTATAAGAATGTAGACATCACTTACGATGTTTCAAGTAAACCACCCACCCTCCAAAAAATAACTTTTGCATGCATAGCATGCTTATGTTTCAGCCAAGTACCACCATAAGTTAACACTTAATATTTTCACCGTTTCATGTGAATTTCCAATTCGAATTCTTCTCTGAAACCCTTAATACTGTAAATAATAGTAAGAAGAGTTTCGAGTTGTCAAATTTCATTTTTGCCACCGCGCAACACGTTTCATCCCCTGTCGAGGGATAAGAGCAAACTCTCCTGAAGTCTTCATTCTTCTCTACGATAAAACTTTTACGTTTCAGTTTAAAAACTTGAGTTACTCACGTGAATCACAGCTGGACGATACCGACAGTGTAAGTTTTCTTCCTCGAACCTTGCTGCTGAAATGCCTTATATGAATAACTACGATGACAGAAACTTGTTTCTAAAAAAGAGAAAATCACCAGTGAAGAAATGTAAAATGGTTTCCGTGTTTACATAGCCTGATGTAAACACGCGGGAGGTTGGGAGAACACGAGATAAGCGTAGCATTCCAGCTTATCTAGCTTCAAAGACACTTAAAGACCTTTCTTGTCTGCTCTAGCACATTGCAAGCGAGATCTTGAAACCACACTCAGTGCATACAAACAACCAACGTACCAGTAGGAAAGTAAGGATTTCTATCTTACTAGCATCGAAACTATTTCGTTTCTATTAAAGGCACATCAAATAACTTTCGTTCTTAATTTGATTCCGTATCGTCAATTTCTTGGCGGATATAAAATTTTATACTTGAGACACGTGAATAGCTTTAGCACCTCATCAGCTCAAATCAGAAGTTCACCTGCAAAAATACACTAAAAACCTGAAGAAATTAAAAAAGAGAAGGATTCTTCGGTATCTTTGTATTGGAAAAGGTTTATGCTAATTCGTTAGCATAAACATTCGTAGGAAGATAGCATTAGCATTCGTAAGAAGATTCTTTCTTCATATCAGAGGAACTAGAAGTTCGAATAACGAGTTTTGTAGTAGAGAAAAAAAAAAGAGAGTTTAATTTTACATCACACAGCCCAGAGTTTAGTTCCGTTTCATTAGTTTGAAAATTCCCTTGCACGAATTTGCCTTTAGATTGACGCTGCGAAGATTCAGCTGTTGTCATTTTCGATAATTTCAAGTAAAGAAAAGGATGTGTTTCCTGGAGTGCTTTTTAGCAGCACATTAGCATCTGTGCAGCGCGCTCAGCACTCAACCGCCTCGATAAGCCCATCGTCTTTGTGAATCTCTGTATCCATCAGAAGTATATTGTAGGATAATTTAGAATTATCAAGTTCGAAAACCATCAAAGTTCACATTCTGCGATAGTTTACAAACTAAAATAGTTCGGCAGGTCGAAGTTAACACTTTTGCCTGAAGTTTTTAAGTCTCTAATGCAGAATCTTGAAGTGAAAAGTTCAGTGAACCTCAGCCGAATTATGGCTCATAAAAACACGGGAGTTTTTTTCACATGACAAGGTAGAAAACAAACTGTTCAAGGCGAGTGTATTTTGAATGAACGACAGCCGAATTCACCGGAACATGAAGATCGCTCGGGATGACAGCACGGCAAAACTCGGCTGCAGTGACTGATGTGACTTTCCATTCAACGCATCGGAAAGGATATCAGAGCAAGCTCTTATTTTTTTACTCGAAGGGCGACCGATGTAGTTTCTGAGGCTTGCTTTACTATGATGACCGGAAATTGCCATGATAAGCGGGCCGCGATGGACTTTAGCATTATCATATTCGCGCAGACACCGTCATGATTAGAATGAATTTTAACAATTATGCCAGTTTGGTTATATTTGTTATCATTTCTGTTTTGTTCAGTTTTGTATTTGAACACTGAACTTTATATACTATACGAGTGTTAGCTGTGTTTGATTTTTACTTCCGTATGTAAGCTTGCAATCTAACTGAGCGTGAAAATCTTTAAAACTCGGAATGTCTATTTTGTTTTTCCTTTGAGGATTTTCGTATCTGCTCACGTTTCAATAAAGTAAATTACGGCGCCTGGTAAGTTTACAAACCTTTGTTTGGTTCTTCTGTTGCTACTTGCCGGCTCGCTTGTTCCGAAATTTCACTTTCAATTACCGGAAAAAAGCTAAAAGGAAGTCCCGGAAAAGGTCGAACATAGTACAATTTGGCAGATGGTGTGACAGCTTTAGCTCAGCTCTATGCTCTATACTCTCATAGAGCACGCTCTTTCAACCAATGACAGTGCGCGTTACATCCGGACTTTATTATAATATTTTTTATAATTTGCAACGGTCGATCCCGGCAAGACGCAAGTGATCTCGAGAAATGTTTCATAAATTCCGCACTCCGCAAATCGTAACATTTCATCCCCAAAATCCGCTTGATGACAGTCAGATAAACAAAGTTCACTTATCTTCGTTTTTCTGTGTTGTCTCGAGTGATTTTGCGGGGTTTTAGGACGGTTAATTCCCCACTTTGCACTAATGCCCCTGCAAAGGCAAAGAAAAAACACAAGGCGTGCAACTCCCAGGACCGTCTGGGCCGAAAGCCTCCAGAACTTCGCCGAATTTCTTCCGCTTCCAAATGTTACCCGCCTCCCAGCTTTGGGCGCGTTAAAAGTCGATTAACGCGTAAGAGCCAAGACAAAAATCAGTGCAATTGCCTGCCTCTAACCACCTCAAAAGTCTGCTCGATTTCCGACACTCGCTCATCATCTGCCGTCGACACATGATGTGGACCGAAGAAGTCGATCATAAGCCTTCGATTAACCGTATAACGAGTGTCTCTGTATGGGCGGTCTTTACCACGTAAATAAATGTGTTTAGATAATCGAGGTAACCATTGAACCTCTTGTATCGCATCACTAGTAACGTGTCTTGTCCTTGCCCAACTCCAAGAGCGTGGAGTGACAAAGACGCGAGACACGAGTATTCCGTTCAACCATTTCATAAGAGTGACGTGAGTCTTTTCAATTGAGTGAAAAAGTCAAAAACCCATTCTTTACCACACGAGCGTAACCACTGACCACTCACAAATTACAGTAGGCTTCTCCCTTGGCGCGGAAATTGAACTAGTCTCGAGTATACAAAGTTAAAGTGAGTTCCTTTAGATCTCCCTAACTTGAATCGCGTTTGAAACAATTACAAGTACAGCAAGAAGTCGTTCGTTAGCGAGACGTTCATTATGTCTCAGTACTGCTTTTTGGATAGCAAAGCTGGAAAAAAAAACTGGGGTTCATCGCGTGGCTTAAGTGGTTTGGTACGGCTGTCTGAATGCAACGATGAAGTAAAACATCATCTGATAAGCTGCCACCCGTCTTAAGAGCTCCTGAGAGAAAACGAGCTAATCTTGGCAAGGACTGGCCTGTTTCACCTCGCTCAGGAGGATAAAAAAAAATGTCGATTTGCTATAAGCATCGCCTCACATTGGAGAAGTTTTGGAGAAGTGCAAAGGTAACATGTCAGTATCCTGATCATGATGGTGTCAGGAAGCGTATTCAAAAGCTGTTTGGAGTAATTATTCCAGTTGGATAAGGTATTCTAGTAGGAAGAGTGGCTAACCAAAGCCCAAATACAAGGATTTTTCTCCCGTTTGTCCTCCTCGAGAAGGAGATGGGAAGGTCCGTCTCCGAGCACCGCGGTTGACAATAAATCTGACGAGGAATTTATTGACGAGGAAGAAGTGAGTCACATGACCACCGTCAACTCAGTTGTAACAGAAATTGGCCTAACGCATAGCATTTTCTGTTGTCTATTTTTCTCTCGTGACATATCTGCTCTAAAGGAAAAGAGACTCTTTATTAGATTAAGGGTACTTAAGTACACATCACGTTGAAAAATATAGATCCATGTTTAAGTGCTTTTAATTGCAGATGGAAATACATACAATGTTCTTTGGTTGATAATTAACAATGTTTTTTGTAGATGATCAAATCACCTGACAACGCAATAATTCGTGGATGGGGACAGGGGGGGCGGGAGAGGGCTGGAAGCGGGAGAACAGGGGCGGGAAGTGGGATCTATATGAAGGCGTGAAGCGGGAGCAGAAATAAAGAAGGCGATAGTTTGTTGTTTACCATTGGGTATTATTCAGTCAAAACACTTATCTAGCAAAGTTTTGAAATTTCCATTCAGCATCCATC